>NC_064830.1:39644600-39947630 GCF_024166365.1 Elephas maximus indicus
GACTCTTCTGGGATTTCTGGTCTAATCTGAATGTTTTTGATACGAATTAAAAAAAAAAAAAGACTGGAGAAAATTTACTGAAACTTTCAGTTCAACCTAGCAAAAGGAATAATTCCAGGTGGCCCAGAAAATTTCCAACAATTTGGACTTTCCTTCCCTGACTTCCTGGTTTGTGTTTTTCTCACGATCACCTCTGGCAGAGCATAGCAGACTCTAACTGGCCACCCTGATTGGGCACCCTTATCTTCTTCACCCACCTTTCTGGCTCCGAGAATCAGAGAGTAATGCAGTTAATGACTAGACTTTATTTTCCTTAGCACAACTTCCATTCTTCTCTTCCAAGGATAAACTGAAAAATCTCTTGCCCTATTTCCCTTCTCACTTCGCCATATCTCTTCTTAAACTCCATTTCTCCTTGTCTAAAATAATTGTTGTCATTAGAGACTTCTTTCAAGAAACCGTCCCTGGCTTCCTGATAGCAAGTTCTCTTCCTTGTCTGAGTGCCCCACGTTCCTCCTCTGTGCCTCAAATATGACACTTACGACTGGTCATCTGGATGACCACCATTTTGGTACTGCATTAAACCCGTGGCCATCGAGTCGATTCCGACTCACAGTGACCTTATAGGACAGAGTGGAACTGCCCCATAGGGTTTCTAAGGAGCAGCTGGTGGATTCAAAATGCTGACCTTTTGGTTAGCAGTCCAGCTCCCCAACTAAATATGAAATCCTACAGGACTGACGCTCTTCACATACATATCATCTAAAAATTGCCTGTGCCTATCACTTAGCAAGTAAGTCACGGGAAGCTGTCAGCAAAAGCAAGAGAAAAACAAGGTCAAACTAGGTGTGAACAAGCAGATACCAGGAAAGCATGAACAGACACCACACACTCCTCCACACAGTGATACTTAGAGTTGGGAAAAGGAAGAGTGAAGTACAGCTTAACACAGCAGAAGGTCTCTTCTTTAAATTGAGCAAGCTTGAAAATCCAATTTTGTGAGTAAATCTGATCCCATACTAGCAAAAATTAATAATGAGTCAAGACAGGAGAAATTGTATCCCAGCATTCCCCAACCAATCTATGAAACAGTCCTGTTTCATGTTCATCAAAAGAAAAAAAAAATTTTCATTGTCAAATAAGCTATATTCTCTTCCCAGAGTTGTCTCAGGAGTTATCATTTTAAAATCTCCCAAAAGAACTTCAGTCAAAATTTTTAAAATACCAAAAAAAAAAAAAAATTGCCCAAATTTATTTGACTGGAAATGCATAATTTTTTTAAGTTCTGTACTTGCTTTGTTTTTATCCTTAATATTGTGTGCTGAGTCAATTCTGCCTCATAGCAACACTATAGGACAGAACAGAACTTCCCCGTAGGATTTCCTAGGCTGAAATCTTTATGGAAGCAGATTGCCAGGTCTTTTCTTCAGGGAAGCAGCTTGTGGGTTTGAACCACTGAACATTTAATCATTATGGCAACAGGGCTCCTTATGTTTTTATTAGTACTATTAATGTACCTTATACAATTGCTAACAGGAGCCCTGGTGGCATAGTGGTTAAGAGCTCAGCTGGTAACCAAAAAGTCAGCATTCGAATCCACCAACTGCTCTTTGGAAACTCTATGGGGCATTTTACTTTGTCATATAGGATTGTTATGAGGCAGAATCGACTTGACAGCAACGGGTCTGGTCTGGTAATATGTCCTAGATCTGATCAACATGGATTAAGTTTTAGGAAAAAATGCTTACCATGCATTCTTAGAAACAGTGTACTATTTTTCATGCCTCTGTGAAATGTTAATCTAGCAGCTGACATATGTCCCTCTGAAAGATACAACCTTATGAAGCTTGCTTTAGAACTCTAGTTACTGCTCAATATATGGTTGTTTTATCAATGAAATAATTAGTGATCCTGTGCCATGGGCACAGTTACGTTAAAAGGTCAAGCTCTGTTCTTGGATAATGTGAGTAAAAGAATGGGGATAAACCAATTCCATGAAGAAAAAAGTAGATTCATTTCGTATTAGTAGAGTCTTTCAAGGACTAGGAAGCCTTTCGTTGTCAGGACCACTCAAAGTGATTAAGTGAGAGAACATCGGGTCTACTTTCTCAGATGCCTTTGGGTCCTAGATTGCACAATCACAATCTGACCTAGGGGTTGTCTCCCTGGTTCTATGATTCACTCACTGTGAAACCAATTGAAAGTTACTCTACTATCTGGATTTCTGGTTAATAAAACAAAGCTAGCAGTGCAGACCCATCATGGGCATGGGGTAGAAATTAACACAAATGATTTCAAGCTTTTTGCAAATATGAAATACTGAAAATCTGTGCTAAAAAGGCTAACTCTGTCTTCATGTTCCATTGCTTCTCCTCACTCCCTCAGGGAGTCTTGTAATTGTCTGAAGGCACTGAAAAAAAAAAATCACCTTATTAACAAGTCATTCTCTTTTTATGTGTGGCCAACCAGGTTCCACGACTAGATACAACTCTGGCCTATTCTAATTGATCATTAAGTAGAAACAAGGTCTCTCTCTCACATTGCCATTCTTTTTTCCAGAGATTTCAAATAGGTTTCAAAACATTTCTTCAAGTAGATCAATGGGACCATCTCAACACCTTAGTGACATGAGTAGAACCTGCGTTATATTCTTACAGATTGTTGTTATACAGATAAGGAAAGTTATACTCAAGAGTTAAGGGATTAGATCAGTAAAAGGACTTGGACTGGGCTCCTGGAAAAGAGAAATTATTTCATCTTTAAATGATCTTTCAGCTTCATGGCTCTCTTATCAGGGATCATGGGTGTAAGGAAGAGAAATCATGACTCAGCAAGTATAAAAAAGTACATCAAATTTCCCGTTCTTCTTAGCCACTTCAGAAAGTTCCTTAGAAGTAAGCATGTCAAGACTTCCTGTCATTTATTTTGCACATGTTAATCAGGAGGGATCAATTCCTAAAGAAGGACCTTACACTTGGTAAAGAAGAGGGTCAATGAAAAAAAGGAAGATCTGAGACAGATAGGTTTAACTGCTGGTGGAACAAAAAAGCTATTAAACCATTACCATCTAGAAGTTGGGTAAACAGGAATCACACCCTGTCAACCTAAGGTTGAAACAACCCATGAATTACTAACTTCTTCTTAGTGTTTTTCTAGTCCCTTCTCCCTTTACAGACTCCCGCATGTGCAGAAGAACAAAGTGTGACTACTGTTTAACCTTCCTTAGCCCTCCAAAGATGACAATATAGTGCTAAAGATCAGTGCACTTGTGCTATATCCCATAATAAGTGATGCCAAGGGCTGCCAAGAGGACCCCTTCTTGAATAATTGAGGGTTCCATCTTGGATTCCAGTTGCATGTGTGACCTAATTAACATGCACAGCCATTCTGAGAAGTACCTGCCCCTTGAAAGAAGCCCACTAAATACTCATTACTCTATTGTCTCCACTGAACCAATATAAGCCCTAGCCTTACTTTCCTTTTCAAGTCAGTCTTTTGGAGAGGGTTAGATCCTTGCTGACTCCTTTTGCTTGACTCAAGCAAAATAAAGCTTGCTGAAGATATAGTTTATCTTTCACATGTATTTTTACTTGGCAAAAGACAAGGACTCTTTGTGTCAGATTGGCAATTTGGTTCAACGAGATGGATGGACACAGCAAATGCAACAATAGGCTCACACATACCTACTATTTTGAGGATGGTGCAGGACTGGGCAGCTTTTTGTTCTGTTGTACATGGAGTTGCTGTGAGTTGGAATTTACTAGATGGCAACAACAACAACATGGCCATGTAGAAGGTAGGTCTTATGACCCTGAGCTGTCATAGTCAGAACCAGGTAAAAGAAAGAATTTGAGAATCCCACATTTGGAAAGGATATCAAAGGTTATAACTTCTATGCCAGTGTATTCCATATAGTGCCCTCTCATTCATGCTGTCTTTGTTCTGTCTCTGACAATGTGATCTCCAATCTCATTGTCAACCACCAGAGTTGTATCATAACTATGGATGCCTAGCCTTGTCAGTATGTTGTTGTTGTTAGGTCAATATGTAGTGAGCTCTTTGAGTGTACCTTTTTTTTTTTTCCAATATTTCTGTTCCCAGGAACCAGTCAAAGTCTGGTTCAGAGGGTATGTCAATAATAATTTGCCAGTGTCTCTTCTCCCTCAAACTAATACAATTGCATTTTATTCTTTTCCTTACTTTCATCCTTGTCCTTAATTCAGCCATTTTTCCCGCAAAGCAAACGCAATAATATTATAAAATGTAAATCAGATTTTGTCCCTCTTACGAATTGAATTGTGTCCCTTCAGAAGCTATATGCCTGTGAATGTGACCTTGTTTGTAAATAGGGTTTTTCTTTTGTTATCAGATAAATTAAATGAGGTCATACCAGAGTAGGGTGGATCCTAATCCTAATCCCTTCTGAATGGTCTTTCAAAAAGGAGAGAGAGAATGTAAAAAACAAGAGGGATTAAAAAACAAAAGTAAGCAGAAAACAGCATGTGATGACTTATCCACAAGCAAAGAAACTCCAAGAAACACCCAAGTCTACAGAAGCTGAAAGAGACGCCGATGCCCTGAATTCTGCTCTCCAGCACTGTGAGAAAATACATTTCTGTTGTTAAAAGCCGTCCAATTTGCGGTATTATTAATGGCAGACGTAGGAAACAAATACACTCCCAAATCTGTTTAAGACCTATATTTTTCTTAAAAGTACTAAAATAAAATCTAAACACATTACCATTACCTACAAACCATACGCTTTCAAGTCAATGTTAGCTCCCCTGCTAACCTCCTTACATCAGGAAATAGGGTTCTGTTTCTCTGGAGAACCCTGACTGATACACTGCTGATACACTACTTCACAGTGAGCCCATTTTGGCTCCCAGAGATGTTGTTTTTCTCTCTTAGAAACCTAAAGGCCTTTGATTTACAGTTTTTTTTTATACTAATAATGTTACGAGTTGACATAAACAACTTTTGTTTGTCAATTTCCTCTTCTACCTTCTTTTCTTATTGAATATAAAAACGTCATTTGCCCATTTCCAGTCCCATGGCTCCCTATTCTACACTACTAAAGATTCCTGTGTGCAGTTCTCAGGCCATAGTCTATGATTATCGCAAACCATGAGAAGTGTCGTACAGAAAGCACAAACTCTGTTTCAGAGAAAAACAGAGAGGTTTATTACGGGTTTAAAAGTAGTTCAAACAGAGAACTATGTGTCTCATGAAAATGAAACCATGGAAGCCCAAGGTATGACAATCACACAAACATTTTTATAGGGCTTAGACAAAGAATGGGGCCTCCAATATTCTGATTGGTCCTTAGCGAGGTAAGGGGATGGAAGGCAGGACATTCCAAAGTGGAGGAGGGGGTTGTACATTGTTGTTTTCAAGGGTACAGGTGGGAAACATTGATCGGTTACAGGAGATAAGCAACATAAGTATGTGCATACCGCTGGGTCAGCAGACTGGTCACAGGACAATGACAGGATAGGGCTTGTTCCCATAATCAGATCACAAATAGGTTTGCTAGGTACTGATTAACTATCTTAAGACATAGGTTTCCTGAGATTTTATAGTGCAAGCGTTTCTTAAAAACATTGTTCCTAAGTCAAACTGCACTACTTCAACATGGTAAGCAAGAGTAGTTGAAAACCACATCTTGGATAAAGGAGTTTCAGATAAACATTTTTGTCCTGAACCCCTCTGGGAACATGTCCCCAGGGAAAGTGTGGCCCTGACCACAGAGAAAAATATTTCCTTAGTTATAGAGCTAATCCCTTAGATACAGCTGTAGACGTAGGCTAAAGTTTACTTTCTCAGAGCAGAAGCGGTAATGGAGTCTAGTCTCACATCCTGAATCAGCCATTTTACTTACGCCAAGCACCTCATTTTAAATGCTCTTAATCAGGAGTCATATTTATTAAATTAGTGAATGAATGCATGAGCTAACAAACATAAGTATGAAATATCCTCACCCAGAAGATTCAACTCTCTTAATCAATACTAAAAATCCAAACACTTATGTTTTATTTGGATTAATGTATTCTTTGCTTTAACAAAGTATGAAGGTGGGCATAACTCATTTATTTTGTTATGCTTCGTTCTGAAATATATTAAAGTTTGCTGCCAAGTCTTAAAATCAATTAGAAGAATATTTCTTCATTATTTACTTTGCATGAAAAAACAAGAAGACAATTTGGAAACAGTTTTGAAAAATCAAAACGAGTTTTAAAGTATTTTCAGATTTAATTATATTTTCCACTATTAACTTTATGTAGGCTTTATCTAAAAAGGAATCTGTCAAGAAAAGGAATACGGTTACATGCAAGTGATAAACCAATCCTAGATATATAAACTAAGTTATTATGCAATAAATGAGTCATCACCAATCAAGGTAGAAGGATAAAACAATACATAGAGTTGGAATAATAGAAACAGAATTTTTAAAAATATAAATACTGCTGTTAGACTATATCTCAAAACATACTCCAGATACAATAAAGAGCTAAAAACCAAAAAGGAAATTATTATATAAAGACTTCAGTAAATAAATGAGCAACTTGTATGAAAGATACTTCCCAAAATGAAACATTTTAACAAACACATTGAATCATGTTCCTCCTCATGAGTAATCAAACCCATAATAATTAGGAGAATATGATACATATATTTTAATCCAACAAATTAGCAATGATTAAACTTAGTACATACACAGCAATCCAGTTGGTAGAAGGTGAAGGAGACACATATCAACATAAATGAGAGTATGGTTAGCAGTTACGATGGGAGCTAACCAAAGGTTGGCAGTTCAAATCCACTAGCCACTCCTTGGAAACCATAGGAGACAGTTCTACTCTAACCTATAGGGTCACTATGAGTCAGAATTGACGTGATGGCAACAGCTGTCATGGATGGAATTCTGTCCCCCCAAAATATGTGTCAACTTGATTAGGCCACAATTCCCAGTATTGCGTGATTTTCATTTGATGAGATTTCCCTATGTGTTGTAAATCCTATCACTATGATGTTAATAAGATGGATTACGGGCAGTTATATTGAGGAGATCTACAAATTAGATAGTGTTTGAAGCCAGTCTCTTTTGAGATATAAAAGAGAGAAGCCAGCAGAGAGACATGCGACTTCATACCACCAAGATACCAGCCCCGGGGGCAGAGAGCATCCTTTTGGGCCTGGGGTTCCTGCACTGAGATGCTTCCAGACCAAGCAAAGACTGACGACAAGGACCTTCCTCCAGAGCTGACAGAAAGAAAAAGCCTTCCCCTGGAACTGGCTCTCTGAATTCCGACTTCTAGACTACTGGACTGTGAGAGAATAAACTTCTCTTTGTTAAAGCCAACCACTGTGGTATTTCTGTTATAGCAGCACTAGATAACCAAGACAACGGGTTTGGTTTATTGAAATGAAACTTGACAATATCTTTAAGAAGTCTTAAAAGTATTTATTTCCTTTGACTCATTAATTCTATTTCTAGGAATCTCACTACAATGTTCTCCCTTTTTCTGTTTGAAAGTATTCCCTGGATGGCACAAATTATTAAGAGTTTGGCTACTAACAGTGAAGGTTGAAGGTTCAAGTCCTCAAAGGAAAAGCCTTGTGAGCTACTTCTGAAAAACCAGCCATGGAATACCCTATTGAGAACAGTTTTACCCTGCTACACATGGGGATGCCATGAGTCGGAATCAACAAGACAGCAACTGGTTCGGTTTTGGTTTTTCTCTCTGAAAATGTCTTAGTAAACGTGATTTCTTCCACAGCCCACTCAATCCTCACTTCCTCTCTGGAACTTACTCTTTTACCATGGGAACCGTCTTCCTCCACCTTATCTAGGCTGGCCTGGCCTTACAAGACGGGAAGTCTATGATTATTTAGAAGACAAAGCTGTGGGCATTTGTGGAGGGGTCAGGGGAAGGTAGGAAACAGCAAGGAACTCACATTTCTATCAGGAATAAATGTGATGTGATGGTCTTTGAGATAGTGAGTGGCCGTTCTGTCTTAAGTGCAATTTAATCCTGAATTACAGAAAAGCCATGTCAGAGCTGAAATAGCAGAGGAAAAAGGGAGATGACAGAAAGTGACTTTGTTGGTGCTGCAGATGAATGAGAAAGGCCAAGAAGATCTAATCAGGAATGGAAAAGATCTAAGTCAGAAAATGTTGCTGCCACCTGAGGTGATGATATAACATTTCAGGGAAGAGGCAAATTTGCACTAACCTTAGAAAGGCAGGCAAGATTTTAATCAGAACGGTAAGGTGGTGGGGAGGAGGTGAGTTCTAAGCCATGCTTTTTCAAACTCTAAGTGAAGGATCCAAATTCAAGCTTCACAGGTTCGAGGGAAGAGAAACTTAGAGAAATGTCAAAAAATGTATGTACAGGCATGTAAATAATCAGAAGCAAAAGACACGTATGTGTCCACATGTACACACACACACAAATATAACACACCTGTTTGTCTTCCTGGACCTCAGGTACACAGAATTGAGTAGTAATACCAATAAACTTCTATAATTGTTCAGATAAGGCCACTGCTTTTAATATATTTTCATTATCATAAAATAAAATATATGTATGTCACATCACATATCCCATTTCACTCTGCAACCCCAGAAAACTCTAGTATATTGGCTAAGGTCAATTTCACCCCAGAGTGTGTACTCTGTCCACACCCAGTGTCAGCTACTTGTGGCCCTCCTGAGGGAGAGATGCTCAGAGGGAGGGGTTCCTTGTGTCAGATCTGCAGATTTTGTGTGAGTCCAACCTATTTTGCTTTTTAACCACAAAGTCTGGCCTCCTTACTTGTAACTTTGAGGATTTGATACACTTTTTCTGTAATAGCTAAATGGCTGCTACTGCCAGCACTTCACAAGGGTTGTCAGGATCCAAGAGATCATCGACCTTGAAATATCCCTCTTCTAATAAGTATGTGTGTGTGTGTGTGTGTGCGTGCATCTGCACACATGTGCTTAAGTAATTTTGGATGCTCTTCAGTTGGCCAAAGAGCAAAGTTTAGTGTATTTCCTGGGAGTTTCCAGCACTGTGCTAGGTGCTGAGGTTATGCCCATGAACGTGACAGTCACAGCCCTTGTTAGCAGTGAAAATAGGTATTTAAAACAATAATATTAACTACAAATAAATTCTTAGATTTTTTCCAGGTGAACAAAATGCTGAGAAAGGGAAATATGGTGTTTCCTGGGGCCAACTGAACCAAACCAAACCCTTTCTGTCAAGTCATTCTAACTCCTGGTGACTCCGTGTGTTTGTTATAAAGTAGAACTGAGTGTGGACCCTAATCTAATCATGGTCAGTGGCAAAAGGTATCAGAAATGTGTTGCTGGCCATTAAGCAGGCAACCGAAGAAGACGCAGGCTAGCCATGAAAAGACAGAAGGGAAGAATGTTCCAGGCACTCAGAGACAGAACATGGGAAGGCCCAGAGGTAAAGGAAAATGAAACTGTCATGAGGATTAAAGGATGCTGTGCTCCCTATTTCAAGAGAAAAATCTGATCTTTTGTCGTCTTTACCCAAGATTTCTTCATCATAGGCAAATTTTAATTGACTTGATCTGTCCTTCGAGGATTTAAGTTCTAGCAGTCAAAACTTTTATGTTCAGATCAAACTCATTACTTTTAAACTCAAAAATAGCCTTTCTTATTATTCCTTCTTGAATTCATTTTATAATTTCCCTAACAGAGCCCAATTCTCATATCTTAGCCTAACTCCAGATCAGCCACCTAGGATTATCCAATGGAGTTATCTGCATGAAGTAATTACTTTTTTTTTTTGCAACCATTTCATATTCCAAGATAAGTCTTTAGACTTTCAACCACGTACTAACTGTTCAGTTTGCAAATTTTCTTGGAAGTTAAAAGTGAGGAGTCAGCAATTTACTTCACTGACTAAAAAAGTGACTTTTAAAGACCATTCTACCTACATATCTTTCTACACTGACGTGATTTTGATTAATTCCTTAAGATGTCAAATATAGCAGTTAACTGTGTGTCTTTTGTGGCAGATTAGGAAGCTTTGTTCAGGGCATTTGAATAATAGTTTTATGATAATGTACAACTGTGGTAAGTACAAGTCACATTGAATCATTTATTCCTGAGCTGAAGCCTGGGAAACTGTCCTGCCTGCCCAAACAACAGGGAAGTGGTTTGTGAAGAGATAACCAAGGTAAGGTATTTTATTTCACATCCCTCTGGTATCAAGGAAGAATGTTCGAAATGTACCAGCCCAGAATATATTTCCTTATTCAACAGTAATTCATAAGTGTTTACTACATTGACATTTTTAATTGGGTATGCAGGTGTGTCTTGTTTCACACAACAGGTGCTTTCTTGAAAATATATAGAGATATTACTGAAGAGGAACTTGTATATGTGCTGAGGAAAGTTCCAATTAAAAGAAATTCTATGTACTGTCTTTTGCAAATATCAAGATATCTCTGTAATGCGAGAGACTATTAATTCACTTGTTTGATGACAATGTGTTTATATATTGGGCTTTGTTTAATTTGTGCTCAACAGTAGGAAACATAAGTCTGATCTAAATGTTTAAGATATAGGAGTATTACATGAATTTTTAAGAAAATACACTTGGTAAAGAAACAAGGAAAAAATGAAGGAAGAAAAAAAAAGACTGAGAAGGAAGAAGATAAGAAAAATGAGAGAAAGAGATCATTTAAAATAATCTTTTTACATGGTGAGCTTTAGAGAATTCAGGGAAGCACTTCCTAGGTCTGAGAGCACCCTTGCTGTAATCTATTGCCACTCTTTTGCTTCTCCCCCACCCGCAGATGTTGGCATCATTGTGCAAGGTATATGCTTGTTACACATTGTAGACACTTTGAATGACCAGCAGTATGGGCTAGGCCAAAGGTGGCATATACAGTGTGGGAAAAGAAATGTTCATGAGCTTTATCTTATCTCATTGAAGTTACTTCATATCCAAGTCTAAAGCTTCAAAAGAAACCATAATAAGCACAAGGCCTCCACCCACCCACCCATTATACCCCAGCCCATTATAAGACTCTAGAATCTGCTTGTATGGGCACAAAGCTTTAGAGGTTCCCTTGCCTGCTCTTTTTCCAATGACTTGACTGATAATCTTACATTGATCACCTGTAGTCACTGTTCTTGATAACTCCAGTTACTCTCTAGCCCTGTCATTCAACTCTCGTGCCATTAAATAATTATCTTGTTGTTGCCCCAAGTAGATCACAATGTCTTTGATGGTAAGATTCAGATATGCCTACAAATTTTCAGAGCTTGTATTAAGCACAAAGAACTTTACTATGTTTAAGTATCATATTTTCATGCAAATAACGCATGCCTTCTTCGTTTGTCAACTGCTCTGTTCCCCCCCACCAAGGTATTTTCATACTGCTACTATGCCAATTAAAAAAATAAATCAGCATAGTGGCACTTGCGAAAATGCCTCGAGGGGGAGGGAGAGTTTGGCAAACATAGAAGGTGCACATTATTTGTGTAAAAATATGATAGTTCCTTTAATGTTCACAGACCCTGAAAAATAGGTATTACTTTTTGCATTTTAAGAGAAATAAACTGAGACTCTTCAAAATTTAAATAACATGTCCATCTTTGCACAGCTAAGAAGCAAAGTATTTTTTCAAACACATGTTCCAAGGTCCTTGATTTTTCCAGCCTGAAAACATGACGGAAAAATAAAAGTTAACACTTGAATGAGTGAATGTATGAATAATTTAAAAAGAACTAAACTAACAACAACTCTCAAAAGAAGGAATCAAAACATATAAAAAACTTCTATGATATTTTTTGTCTGGAAAATGGTGGCTTCTCTGTCTAATCTCCTTCCACAAGACCCTCTAACCCAAGTGTTCAGTGGGATTGATAAGCTTCTCCTCCACACTTGACATCTTTCTCTTACTCCTTGTTTCCTCCACTTAACCACCAGCCCTTCCCCAGTCCCTCCAAATCCCTGCCCTTCAGTATTTATTTTCCTAATGTACCTCCCCTCTAAACTGAAGCCTCCTTTAAAAGAGACCATGCTTTATTTGTATTTGTGTCCACTTTCTATATTAGGTCCTAGTAATGTGCTTTGCACTTAGGAGAGTCTCCATGAACATGTATCAAATTAAAAAAGAAGCAAATAGAAAAATAATCGATTGCTTAGTTTTTCTATGGTGTCTCGTTTCATGGAGTAATGTCCACTCAGAGAAGTAGCCAGCTCCAGAGGGGCATGTGCATCTTGCATGCTTTTCCATGTACCTCTCTGTACCTAGGTCAGAGCTGAGTACAGTGTAAGCACCTAAGTGCTGGGTGCTCTATAGATGAGGTAAGTGTGTGTTGGCTGATTCCATGTTCCAAGACCTGAAGGAACAAAGTCATAGAGTCATTAACATGACCATCAAGTACCAGGATCTTCTTTCTGAGCTTTTCCCTTCTCTCTAATATTCTCTACAGAGGTATCCCTATGCTTCTGCCCCTACTCCCTTCACCATACCAAATGTTGCTCTTGGGAAGGATCATTATTAGTGCAATGAGAGGAGTCAGTGAGCTCTCTCATGCAGGTTTCCTGCTTATGATTTACATGTAGGCGACGGCCTCTCTCCTCCTTCTCCCCAACAAAGGGATTCCAGGATCTATTCAGGATCTACTCAGCAAATGAGGAAATGAATGTACTGGGGTTTTGAATTGTCCTTTGCTGTGGTCCTGAAACACACAGAATAAATGGCTCAAAGTCATCTATGAGAAGGAATCTTAACTGCTGGGCTCCAACTCTGATTTCCTATGCAAGGAATTGTCTCTGATCTGTAATTGCATGGTGTATTTAGTCTGTGATGCCATGGGCCACCAGCTATAAAAAAAAAAAAAAAAAAAACTTTTTTTTTTTTAGTTATACTCACCTATTATTCTTTTTGATTAAATTAACTCAAAGAAAGGAACATTGCTACCTAGAGTTGGCCTGAATTAAACAGGAAAATGTAGATATACTCGTGGAACAGTGTGTTCATTTGTTTTGTTTTGTTTTGTTTCTCTCAACCAAGCCAAGACCCACCCTGAGTGCCTGACAGCAAGCACATATGAGCTTTCAAGACTCCACAGTGAAACCAGGACATGAGGCCAGCAAATACTTATCTCTAATGGGCTTTGCAAGACTTAATTAACTCCTGCAGGAGAAGTTCTTTGAGATGTTCAGATTACATATATTCTCAAAGGTCAAAGATTATGAAGATGGAAAGGAATAATGACTTACTATATTGGCCTCAATTGAATCAAAAGGACACTTCTAATAGTTTAAACCTTAGTTATTGTTCTGTTATTAAAATCCAGAAATTGACTGATAACCCTAGAGCTGTTCAATTCAAGAAATATAATGTAAGTGATGGCATTTGTTTTTATGTTTTGAAGATGATGATGAATATGTCTGTAGGGCAAGTATGGAGGGGATGAGGAATTCCTTTTTCATCTCCTGCACTGCTTTCACAGATGGGGCATCAGAGACCTAGTTAAAAACATATGTCACACCTAAGAACAGAAGTCAAATGTCTTTCTCATCGTACTAGTGAAAACAGATTCTTATTAACAGCAGAACATTCAAAATGTTTGCAGAAGAACCTGTGACACAGTATTTTGGAAGTTCCCATTGACTTCTCTGGGCTTCCTAGTCAGATTGAAGGGGTGTTCTGAACAGGGGGCTTTGAATTTGTTATTTTGAGATCAGGTAATTGAGGCCATTTTCATTATTCATTCATTTTATTCAAGAAAATAAAATACCTACGACATGCTTAATTCTGGGAAAAGAGCTGTAAAACACACATCTTCCTTAAAGATCTCCCAGCACCCTGGAAGATGGAGACTAGGAGGCAGAGAAGTGTAATATATGATACAAAAGGTTATGTTGAGGTAAATTAAATGCACAAGGCACAAGTCCATCTAGTATCGATGAGAAAGTGTCATGCTACTCAGAATGACATCTTAGCTAAAAATTGAAGGAAAAGTAAAAATTGTCCAGGCAGAGAGAGTTGAAATCATTTTAGTCAGAATTAAGGTATTCAAAATCTCTGAAGTGAAAGAGAGTATTAGGCATTTCGGAAAGTACAGGCAAGTCCCTTATGTCAGCATCCTAGAATCCATAGAGAAAAAAGGAAGGGCTGGAGTTCCTAACAGGTCTCATTAACAAGAATCCTTGTATTTTATTTTGAGGCCCCTAGAAGCCATTTAAATATTTTAAACTTTAAAACTAACAATTTAAAGTAAAATTTCATTTTAGAAGCTTGACTCTGGCTTTATGATGAGGGGTTCTGAGTGGGAAAGCCCTGGAAGAACAAAGACGGCTTAGGAGAACGTGGCAAAAGTCTGCGTAAGGCAGAGTGCACAGGTGAGGGGATAGGCTTTAAAGATTTTAGGATATAGAATTAATGGGATTTTCTGCCGGATTAGGCAGGAAGGCCAATGAAGAACTAAAGATCAATCTGTTTTTGGCATCTGCTTCTACCAGGTCATGGTGATACCATTCACTGGGCATATAGGAAGAGGGAGAATAGTCCAGGAACCTTGGTGCTATCATTGGGTAGAAGAGAAGAGGAGAGAACGTGTTCATTTCATCTGAAATTTAAAAAAAATAGGTACTTGTTTTAGTCATCTAGTGCTGCTGTAACAGAAATACCACAAGTGGCTGTCTTTAACAAACAAAAGTTTATTCTCACACTCTCGTAGGCTAGAAGTCCAAATTCAGGGCGTCAGCTCCAGGGCGAGGCTTTCTCTATTGGTTCTGGAGGACTAGTTGCTGGACTAGTTGCTTCTCCCCACAGGAACCCTAGGTCTAAAGGAAGTGCTCTGCTCCTGGCACAGCTTTCTTGGTATGAGGCCCTCCTGTCTCTCTGTTCTCTTCTCCCTTTCATATCCCCCCAAAAATTAGCTCAAGATACAATCCAGTCTTCTAGATTGAGTCCTGTCTCATTAACATAACTGCTGACTTTCCCCCTCGTTAACATCATAGAGGCAGGGTTTACAATACGTAGGAAAATCACATCAGATGAAAAAATGGTGGACAATCACCCAATACTGGAAATCATGGCCTAGCCAAATTAATACATATATTTTGGGGGGACACAGTTCAATCCATCACAGTAGCTAAAATGTTTATGTCACTAAATCCCTCATCCTTCCAGGCTATTAGTTCCATGACCCCAAAGACCAAACTCATCATAAAATCTTTTTATCAGGCAGTTATTTAATCTGTAGAAGTCCCTGAATGGCACTGGTTAAGAGCTCAGCTACCAAAAACTTAGAGGCTCCAGTCCACACAGAGGTACCTCAGAAGACAGGCCTGGTGATCTACTTCCAAAAATCATAGCCATTAAATACCCCATGGAGTATAGTTCTACTCTGAAACACATGGGGTCACCGTAAGCCAGGATAAATCAACAGCAGCTTGTTTGATCAGTAAAGTTCATCAATTAGACTTTGTTACTTGTCACTTATCCTAAAACAAAATCAATGTACAGTTTATGACATTCATAACAAAGATTATATGTTTGACTAGTTGACCAGTTATCGTCAAGTTGATTCCATCTCATGGTGTCCCCATGTGTGTCAGGGTAGAACTGTGTAGGGTTTTCAATGGCTGAGGTTTTGGAAGTAGACTGCCAGGCCTTTCTTCCAAAGTGCCTCTGGGTAGACTTGAACTTCCAACCTTTTGGTTAGTAGCCAAACATGTTAACTGTTTGCACTACCAGAACAAAGTTTATTTTTTAACAGAGTTGGAAAATTATTTTTAATAATCTAAAAGTAAGACTCCCTGGGGTATTTTTTTAATAAAAAAGTTACTTATTAATCTCATTTTAAATTTACACCCACTCTGCGAGGATGCAAGAGTGGGTACTGTTATTTCTAGTTATAGCTGAGGTAGCCCAGCATCTAAAAGTTAGTGATTTGACCGGGGTGACCCACAAGCAGCATTCTGTCACTGGAGCTCTTTGCTCCACTCCTTGTCTTGGGGTCATTGCTCCTCCCCACTACCTTCACAGGGCATGCCCGCGTGTGAAGTTCAGAGACTGGCCGTTAAAAGCTAGCACTATTATTATCATCATTGTTATTTTGCCTTGGAAAGGTCACTGCTCTGACCAATCTTTGTCCTCTTTCTGACAATTGGGGTTTCCTTTATATTTTAAAGCCCAATGCCTTTAAAAACAAACAAACCAAAAAAAAGCGTGCAAAGTATTGTTATCAATGGTATTTGTGAGAGTGTTTCTTTCTTCAAATGCGCTTTTGTGCCTGGTTCATCAACAAACTGCCCACATTGGGAATGCGTTCTAACAAAAGCACAGGCATTATAGAGGTGAGAACACTTCAAAGAGCATTTGCATCTGCTACAAGATTTACGACGTAATGGATTTCTCACTAATTAGCATGATTTCCCAGACTGAATTATGCCACATGTAGGAGTAGCTGGATATAAAAATAAATTTGATTATAATGTGCATAAATTGCTCATTTCTTACAGAATTACGGCTTTTTCTTAAGTGAATGCCCAACTTCCCCAAATTGTCAATGAAAATATGTTTCCAAATGGCTGCTCTTTTTGGGGGCTGTGCTGCTTTCCGGGAGTTTGGCTACTCCTGGCAGCTGCTTTGTTGGAATACGACAAGCACAGAGCATCAGGCAATGAGTGTGACCTACATTCAGGATGTTTATGAGTTCTGCAGAAACTGGGTAATTTTACTCGCTGTTTTGTTCTTCTGCCAATGTTAGGGGTCTTGAGCACCATTTTGGGCAAATAACTCCCCAGATGCTAAGAGGGAAGTATAGTACTTATAGAAGAACAAGGTCAAAAGGCACAAACCCACCAGGGTGTATTTCTCCCAATCCTGTGCCAGGTTTTGCCACTATGGGATAAAATAAAAAACAAATCCTCTTCCTCTCTTCCACGGAGCTGCCGTTATCACAACTCATACACGAGATAATTAAAGAACATAACAGACAGAATATAACCACATGCTAAATGGCAGGGTACCAACAGTACATTCTGTACTTCAGAGAAAGGGAAATTAATGGCAAGTTAAGTAGCGCTTAACCTGGGAAGAAGAATGGGTGACATTTGGATAGTTAAAATGTAGGAGAGCCATTCCACATCTATAACATAGTGCCAAGGTGAGGAAACCATCATTTCTTCATGCATAGATTCATTCATTCGTAATTAAACTTCCATGTACAATTGCATGAATCTATATATTTTTTTTTTATATGTATAAGGTGGCCCACATAACAATATGGGGTTTGTTAATAGGTGTTATACACACAAAAACGTGTGTTTTGTCAAATATATTTGGTTGGGATAAACAAAGCTAAATATTATTATTTCTAGATTTCTCAGTATGCAGTGTTTACAAATTTTAATGAGGGAAACACTCTTTTTAATTTTAAATTGAAGTAGGAATTCAAGGAAAATGTTTTAAACACACACAGATCTCATTTAAACAAACAAACAAAAAAACTATGTGGTAGAAGAGGATAGTGAAAAGTTGATGATGTTAAGGGATGGTTGATACCCCTGCCATCAATCCTAAATGACAGTAATGTAACACCAGCTGCTATTTATTGACCAGGGATTATACTAGATATTTGCCATGCATTTTGTGTAACCATCTTAACACTGGAAATTACCTATTGTTCTTCCAATTTACAGATGAGAAAAGTAATAATCACAGAGACTAAGAATCTTGCAGAAGGTCACATAATTTGTAATTTCCAGAATTCATTTTCCCACTGCTACTTGTGGCACTTTGTTAAATAGTGTTTTGTATCATTTTAAAATTGTTTTGTGTATGAGTCACTGGAAGAAATGTTCCAGGGAGTTGGATGGATACGGTCAAAGAATTTTAATATAAGTGGTAATTGAGCATCAGTACAGGGATGAACTCAATTTATGTTTTTAGATGAAGAGGGTAATGCTTTGTTTATCTCCAACAGGGCTCTGTGCAAGGACTAAGGAAGTTTACTTCCCATTCACCTGTTCTCAGGAAGTTACCAAAAGATACAATTCAGAAAAATTGAATCATATTCCAGTAAAAGAAAGACTTTGGGCTCAGGAATATGTGGACCCAGCATCATCAAACAATGAAGAGAATTCCTGTACGCACATTGCCAAGATTTTAACTCTGACTTTGGAATAACAACCCCAAATTTGAAGTCAGTGAAGAGTCAATTATGCTCCCATGGGAAAAATTGATATACTTGCTCCAATCCTGTCTTCTCTAAATTATAAATATTTGGTATTTTGTTGGTGACTATAAAGTGAGCTCACCCTTTGATCCACCTCATACATCTCAGTTATCATAAATTCTAGTTGACTACCAGAAGATGAATATTAAACTTCAAGTTGGGGAGTACAATGTAAGTCATGTAGGAACTGAGGAATCCCATCGTAACGTAGTAGGACTAAGACAGACCTATTCCCATAGATCAAGGTCAATCAAACACCGCTTATAGAGTCCCTAGGCTTGTGGTTATCACAGTACCAGCACCTCTTGATCCAAGTGGTCCTGGCAGGCATGAATAAACAGTTGGTCCATTGGTGAGCTTCGGAAACAAAGCCTAAAAGGAAGTTTGTCTTCAGCCTTGAGTGGGCAGTCACAACCGGTGTGTAATTAGAGGTGACCAGTGGGACGTTCAATTGCATTTTTCACATAGTCTGAAGAAACTTATTTGCCCTCGTTCAGCTAACCCCACGGGGAGTATTGGACACAAAAAACCAACTGATTCCCAAATCCCATTTTAATTATTTGTTGTAGGCCCCAGTGACCAATTTCATCAGGGAGTTTGTTCCATTTGGGTGAGAATGCTTATTCAGAGCACCGTGGAGACTTATTTCCAGAAATGGCAAAAAAAAAAAAAAAAAGGTGTGCCTGAAATGAAACCTCTCCATTATTCACAGAAAATATAAAGGCAATGCTTCTATTAACTTTCCAGCTATCAATGATTTCACTTAACCAAAATATTAGATTTAGTCTATTCACAATTCTGTAATCACAACATAGTTATTGCTTTGAATTGCTGGTATTTCTACCTACTTTATTTTAGTACTTAATTTGTTTCTTTTCTATTTTTTTTTAGTATGTTACACCTCAGTATTTTAATTATACTCAGCTGAATGTATCCGAATGCTCTCAGCATGCTTCATTATTTATATTAGCAGAAAAGCACATAAAATCGAATTGCATGCTGACATTCTGTAATTTGTAGTTGCATACCTCTAAAATAGATTTCTATAGATGCAGCAACTATTCAACAGTGGTTCAAGATATGCTAAGACTTTAAAATTTAACTGAATTTTAATGTACTCCCAGAATAAAATTTATGAGTTTTCACTAGAAAATGTCCTACCTGATTATTCATATTCTACAGTTATTAACTGCTCCTATTCTGCATTTGATTGAATTGTAAAAATGTGAATTCCTTCCTTCTTACCCTAGGCATTAAGCTATAATTTCTGCACATCTTCAGTTTTCCTTATCTAAATTGGAAATTATGTTAGATCCACTGAAATATCAAGTATAAATAAAATATAAACTTTTTTATTATTAGAAATGGACATTGTCATTTAATTTAGTGAGGAGGTCTATGGCCATACTGGCTTTCTCACCATTTTTTTTTTCTAGGATAAGTGGATCACCTTTATCAAAAAGTTGGTTTAATCCTTTGGTGAACAAATTATTTTCCGCTTTGGATTTTTTTCTTTTCTTTTTTTTTTTATTGTACTTTAGATGAAGGCTTACAGAACAAACTAGCTTCTCATTAAACAGTTAGCACATATATTCTTTTATGACATTAGTTAACAACCCCATGACATGTCCACACTCTCCACGTTGGGCTCCCTATTACCAGCTTTCCTGTCCCTCCTGCCTTCTAGTCCTTGTTCCTGGGTTGGTGTGCCCCTTTGGTCTTGTTTTGTTTTATGAGCCTGTCTAATCTTTAGCTAAAGGGTGAACCTCAGGAGTAACTTCATTACTGAGCTAAAAGGGTGTCCAAGGGTCTGCTTTGAATTTTTTGTTGATACTGTGTGTTTTCATTAATGGAAGCATGTTGAATAATTGAGTGTGTCTGAATTTTGGTAGGCAGTACAGTTTTTTTTTTTTTCTTGCCCCCTCCCACAATCTTACCCGAAGTGTTTAATGGTGCATATGTAGCCACTAATTATACCCCAGAGCTCTCACCAGGGTCTATTGATACATATGTGCAACGAATAAAAATTTTCAAAATTTCTATTTTTCCTACCAAAAATTCAGAGACCTCATACAGTACCCTGTAAAAACAGTAATTTGTGGCACACTCCCATTTCTTGGGTTTCCAACAGTCATAAAGACACCTGCCTTGCAGCAGCATGCACTGTCAGTGGGACAGCAGCTTTCCAATAAACCTTCAAAGGCAGAAAAAGTAGTTGGTTCCTAGAAAGAATTACCGGAGTCTATGCTTTTTTTTTTTTTTTTTTTTAATGCTTTTATTTTTAGTAGTTCTCCAAAGACCTGGGCTGTGTTCTTAGGTCTGGAAAAAAAAAACACCTTTCCATCACTTTGTCAGATGAGGATTACCTAAATAGAAGTTTTGGTTTAGTCATTATCTTAGGCTGGGTTCTCTAGAGAAGCAAAACTAGTAAAGTGTATAAGTATATATATACCAAAACCAAATCCGTCGCTGTCAAGTCGATTCCTACTCATAGCGACCGTATAGGACAGAGTAGAACTGTCCTACACAGTTTCCAAGGAGAACCTGGTGGATTGGAACTACCCAACTTTTGGTTAGCAGCATTAGCTCTTAACCACTACACTTCCGGGGTTTACAGTATATATAGAGAGAGATTTATATCAAGGAAATGGCTCACAC
Organism: Elephas maximus indicus; assembly: GCF_024166365.1. Taxonomy (NCBI): domain Eukaryota; kingdom Metazoa; phylum Chordata; class Mammalia; order Proboscidea; family Elephantidae; genus Elephas; species Elephas maximus. The sequence goes on from NC_064830.1 coordinate 39,665,488, forward strand.
AATTGTAGAGGCTGGAACATCCCAAGTCTGTGTGGTGCAGGATAGAGGCTTCTCTGGATTCATGTAGTCTCAGGAGCTGGCAAACCCAAGATCAGCCAGTCAGTGATCAGGGCTCTCCCTCTCAGACTGTGAAGATCGACAAATCCCAAGGTCTGCAGATCAGCTGCTAGTTCAAGTCCCAAGAGCCAGAGGTCAGATGAACAGGAAGCAGCCACAGGATCCAGAGTGAACAAAAAAGCCAGAATGTTTGTTTATATTCAGTTGTAGTCCGCTCCTCCAAGGAAACTCCTTTTCAACTGATTGGGTACTCACAGCAAATTCAATCATGGGAGTGATCACATATAAACACTGAGAATCATGGCCTAGCCAAGTTGACAAGCAATCTTTTTTAATTTTTATCGTGCTCTAAGTGAAAATTTACAGATCAAGTATGTTTCTCACACAAAAACTTATATACACCTTGCTACATACTCCCTATTGCTCTCCCCCTAATGAGACAGCCCACTCCCTCCCTTCACTCTCTCTCTTTGTGTCCATTTTCCCAGCTTCTAATCCCCTCTACCCTCTCATCTTCCCTCCAGGCAGGAGATGCCAACATAGTCTCGATCCAAGAAGCTCACCCCTCATCAGCATCCCTCTCCAACCCATTGTCCAGTCCAATCCCTGTCTGGAGAGTTGGCTTTGGGAATGGTTCCTGTCCTCGGCCAACAGAAGGTCTGGGGGCCATGACCACCGGAGTCCTTCTAGTCTCAGTCAGACCATTAAGTCTTGTCTTTTTATGAGAATTTGGGGTCTGCATCCCACTGCTCTCCTGCTCCCTCAAGGGTTCTCTGTTGTGTTTCCTGTCAGGGCAGTCATCAGTTGTAGCTGGGCACCATCTAGTTCTTCTGGTCTCAGGCTGATGTAGTCTCTTGACACACAGTCTTAACCATCACAGTCATCAGGCTTATAACAAACTTATCAAAATCAAATGAATAGAAGCTACTAAAACATGTGTTTCTTCTTTGAATGATTATGGGAGCAGGAGATACTAGTATAAATGTTCTCCCTGATTAGAATACCCCGTACTGTACCAAATATCACTGAAAGAAAGGAGAGGGAGGGCCTCATTTAGTTGTGGGAATCAGGCAGAATACATTTAATCCTTAAAGAATGGGTAAATCAATAGAATTGTGATGGTATTTTAGGATATCTAAACAATTTCCTGAAAGTAGATGAAACTATAATGTAAATTTAAAAAAACAACCAAATGTAAGTAAAGTATTACAATGAGGCTTGGGGTTGGCTGGAACACAAGGCGAATATATGAGTAATGGAGATAAAATGCTTATCACCCCAGAAAAGAGCCCTTAACACACAGGTGAGGGGCATGGTGACATCTACTTAATTTGATAGGCAATGGAAGCTTTTGAATATTTGTGAAAAGGAGGATGGAAATTATCAGGATTGTGTTGCAGGAATATTAATCTGGCAGTGTATGCAGAATGTTGGGACTATTACTGTGAGACTAATAAAGCAACCCCAAAAATGGTTGATTCAATTTAAGTGCAATTCAGCAACTTATTAAGTGCCTAAATGAAGAAGCATGCAGAGCTGAGGACTGTTTGGGCATAAGACGGTCTTTGTTGCTATCTGAAACCATGGGCAACCAAAATGCTTAATAAGTGTTTAGAGGAAAAAAAGAAAGAAGAAAGATCAAGAGAGAAGGAGCAAGGAATGTTGGAAACAGGAAGGTGAAAGAGAAGCAGGCAGAAAGTAAGAAAAGAAAGGATCAGGGAAGGGAAGAACAATATTTAACCATAAATGAAGGTTAGCAAGTAAATAATCCACACAACAATTTTCTAATAATTGTAAACTTCTCATTATTATTTCCTAGAAAAATTTAGCATTTAGTATTTTTCCTAGAAAAATGTAAAGGATTGAAGTTAATTTGACAGAGAATATCAGTGCTCATAAATAACTATATTTTCTCCTTTCTGATCACATAGATGCATTTTGCAGTCCCCCTTGCATTTAAAATTGATCAGTTGAAAATTGGGGTATAAACCACTTTCTTCGTGACCCCTAATAACCTCCCACATGCAATTCTCTTTCTTTACACATTTTCTAGCTTCATGTAGTGGATTTTGAGAAACTATAGGAGGGCAAATTCTCACCATGGCAGGAACATGGGACTCTGAATGGAGCACATGCTGCATTAGATAGTTACTTGAATCACAATTAAATGTTCATGGTATGTGGTATATTCACACAATGGAATACTACGCATCGATAAAGAACAGTGACGAATCTCTGAAACATTTCATAACATGGAGGAACCTGGAAGGCATTATGCTGAGCGAAATGAGTCAGAGGCAAAAGGACAAATACTGTATAAGACCACTATTATAAGATCTTGAGAAATAGTAAACCTGAGAAGAACACATACTTTTGTGGTTACGAGGGGGGGAGGGAGGGAGGGTGGGAGAGGGTTTTTTATTGATTAATCAGTAGATAAGAACTGCTTTAGGTGAAGGGAAAGACAACACTCAATACATGGAAGGTCAGCTCAATTGGACTGGACCAAAAGCAAAGAAGTTTCCGGGATAAAATGAATGCTTCAAAGCTCAGCGGAGCAAGCGCGGGGGTCTGGGGAACATGGTTTGCGGGGACTTCTAAGTCAATTGGCAAAATAATTCTATTATGAAATCATTCTGCATCCCACTTTGAAATGTGGCGTCTGGGGTCTTAAATGCTAACAAGCAGCCATCTAAGATGCAGCAATTGGTCTCAACCCACCTGGAGCAAAGGAAAATGAAGAACACCAAGTCCACATGACAACTAAGAGCCCAAGAGACAGAAAGGGCCACATGAACCAGAGACCTACATCATCCTGAGACCAGAAGAACTAGTTGGTGCCCGGCCACAATCGATGACTGCCCTGACAGGGAGCTCAGCAGAGGACCCCTGAGGGAGCAGGAGAGCAGTGGGATGCAGACCCCAAATTCTCATAAGAAGACCAAACTTAATGGTCTGACTGAGACTGGAGGAATCCCGGCGGTCATGCTCTCCAGACCTCCTGTTGACACAGGACAGGAACCATCCCTGAAGACAACTCATCAGACATGAAAGGGACTGGTCAGCGGGTGGGAGAGAGACGCTGATGTAGAGTGAGCTAATTATATCAGGTGTACACTTGAGATTGTGTTGGCAACTCTTGTCTGGAGGGGGGATGGGAGGATAGAGAGAGAGGGAAGCCGGCAAAATGGTCAAGAAAGGAGAGACTGAAAGGGCTGACTCAAGACGGGGAGAGTAAGTGGGAGTAGGGAGTGAGATGTATGTAAACTTATATGTGACAGACTGATTGGATTTGTAAACGTTCACTTGAAGCTTAATAAAAGTTATTATAAAAAAAAAAAAAAAAAAAAAAATGTTCATGGTATTAACCCATTTGTGTATATTGGCCTACCCTAACTAACATGCAAAAATACCAATTAAAAAACATGCTGATCTCACTGATATTAGAAGCAAGTACTACTGAGTTTTCAGTAAACAGGTAATTCCAAATATTTAAAATGATAGGGTTCAGGGAAATATCCCAATCAATTTTAGAAGTTACCTAAGACTGACAATTTGTGTGTGTGTGTGTGTTTATGCAACAATCTAATTTATTCATACAGATGAACATAAATGAAATATAGATGTAAATTTATAAATAAAATTTTAGGGACTATAATCCACAATTGTGTAAAATTTACTCTGAGCAAGAAAAAAATGGTACAAAATTATAAAACATCCTAATATATTTTGTTACCTGAAGTGGTCAAACATAGAAGAATCTATCATATTGATATATCATCTATAATATCATCTTGAAGATAATAAAAAGGCAATTAACAAAAATCAAAATTCATCTCTGAATTAAAAATTATCATCTTAGTAAAATAAGAATTGAATGACATTAACATTATAAAGAATATATAACAGATATCAATGGTGATTATCACAATAGAAAACTCACATTAAAGTCTCTAACAAGACAAACATGCTTACCGTCACCACTATGATTTTATAACTTTATGGATTTTCGGGGGGTGGGGACAGGGAGGCATGGAATAACACAGGTAAAACTGAAGACAAAATTTCAATATTTACAGACTTGCTATCTACCATATTTTTTATTCAAATAACACACATGTTAGATTTTTTTTTTGTTTGCCAACTTCACACCCCCCCATGTGTTGTTTTTGTAAATAAGAGATGCCTTTTTTTTTTTAACATGTTGTTAGCTTCAATTTCTACTTCTGATCCCACCGAAACTTCACATAATGTATTAATTTTATATTACTTGAAATTAATTAATAAATTAGTAGAAACAAACACAGTTTCGATTGTTCATTTTCCAATTACTGGGGATGACCAAACCCGACCCATGACTTCTTGACCATGGGTTATACCTTTATTATACAATTATGATCAAAGTAATGATCAGAATGATATGGATGGCTGGTGAATGAGGCTTAAATTTACATCTGGAAATGTCATGAGACATATGCCATATATGCGTGGGTGCGCTATGCCAGAACTGTTTTACTTACTCATTTCTATGCATCGTATGTGTGAGCTCATTTTTACACGGGTGTGTTATTTGTGAAGAAATACTGTATACAATGTAAGAAAACCAACTGAAAAATTGTTATAATCAGTATATACTATTTCTGGACAATTATTACTTCATACACCCACACACTCAAACACACACGTACACACAGATATTTAGAAAAATGGGAAGTCATAGGAAGTTCTTGTGCAAAGATTAAGTGCTGAGATGATTTTGTCTTTCTTCAACTTAAATTTTTTTTATTAATCAAATCCAACAAAAATTGTAATTAATTTAATACTGGGACATAATGATATGATTAAAGTATTCATCAGGAAGAAACAGCAATAAACAATATCCCAAACCATTTCTGAAAAGAAAACTCATGTGGGATAGCGAAATTAGTTAGAGGAGATATCAAAATACATAGTAGTGTTTTAATAATTGAGTATGGTAAAGTGTCATTTCAAATAAAATGAAAAAGGGTAAATTTTTCAATGATAAGTATTAACATAAACAGCTAATTGTTTAGAAAAATCAATAAAATCACATCTCTACCTCACACCTTATGCATATGCAAATTTTTAGCTGGTATAGAATTTAAATGCAAAACGAATGAATAGATGAATAAAAAATACATTTACTAATATAAGGACGAATACTTCTTTAATATTGAGGGTGGAGTGAAAAGAACAAAGAATACAGAACATATTGTAACATAATATAATGTAGGGTAGTATAGCATAATGTAATGTGACATAACGTAACGTAATGTAACAGAATGTAAAGTAATGTAATGTAGCATAATATAATGTGATGGTTAATATTATGTGTCAACTTGCCTAGGCTATGATTCCCAGTGGTTTGGCAAACACTATGCAGTCACCTTCCATCTTGTGATCTGATATGAGCAGCCAATCAGTTGAAAAGGGAGTTTCCTGGGGGTGCCGGCCTTCAGTATATAAAAGGAAGTTTTGGCAAAACTCACTGTCTTTCTCAACCCTGCATTCTTCTCATCACCTGATCTCTGGTTCTTGTGATGTAAGCCTGCAGAAGTCTCTGACCTGACATATGACCTACAGATTTTGAATTCACAAACCACCACAACTCTGTAAGTCAGCAGAGGCCTCCAGTGTGCTCCCTGACCTGCACATTTAGGGTTCATCAGCCCTTGAAACCATGTGAGCCAACAGAGGTCTTCAGCCTGTAGCCTAACAGATGGATTTGGGACTTGCCAGCTCCTACAATTGCATGAGCCATTTTCTAACAATTCTGTAAGTCACTTTCTTGAAACAAGTTTCTTATATACGAGTCACTGGTTTTGCTCTTCTAGAGAACCCATACTAATACACGTAATAATAAAATATCTTTTTGAAATGTCTTCAAATTAAAAAAAAATTAGAGGATAGAATTAAATATATTTATGACATGTATCAATCAAGTTCACATCCTTATTATAAAGATCTATTGTTGAGTGGTATGAAAAACATAAAAATCTCACAAGAAACAGAAAAAGACATCACAAAATGCCCATAACCACATAAAAACTGTGCAAGTTCAATGACAATGAAGGGAATGCAAATTAAAGCCATGCTACACTATTGTCTTAGTCATCTAGTGCTGCTGTAACAGAAATACCAAAGTAGATGGCTTTACCAAAAAAACCAAGCCCACTGCCATTGAGTCAATTCCGACTCATAGTGACCCTATAGGACAGAGTAGAACTGCCCCATAGAGTTTCCAAGGAGCACCTGGCGGATTTGAACTGCCTACCTCTTGGTTATCAGCCACAGCACTTGACTGCTACGCCACCAGGGTTTCCAAAACGGCTTTAACAAAGAGAAATTTATTTTCTTAAAGTCTAGTAGGCTGGAAGTCCAAATTAAGGGCATCAGCTTCAGGGGAAGGCTTTCTCTGTCAGCTCTGGAGGAAGGTCCTTGTCATCGTCTTCCCCTGGACTAGGAGCTTTTCCGTACAGGAACCCAAGGTTCAAAGGATGCACTCTGCTCCCTGCACTGCTTTCTTGGTGTCATGAGGTCTGCTCACTTCTCTTTCCTTTTATCTCTTGAGAGATAAAAAGGTGATGCAGGCCACACCCCAGGGAAATTCCCTTTACATTGGATCAGGGATGTGACTCAAGCAAGGGTGTTACATCCCACCCTAATCCTCTTTGTTGCCTTATTAACCACAGGCAGAGATTAGGATTTACAACACATAAGAAAATCACATAAAACCACAAAATGGTGGACAATCACACAATACAGGAATCTTGGCCCAGACGAATTGATACACACATTTTTGGGGGACACTATGCAATCCATGACAACTACTTTTCTCCTTTACTTGGCAAAAAACAAGAAAACGTAACTGCCAGTGTTGTCAAGAGTTGAAGAAAGAAATATTTCCAAAGTACTGCAGGCGTATAAATTTGCTCAACTATCCTGGATGGCCATGTACAACACATTTTCAAAAGGACTAAGAATGTACATGCCTTCTGACTAGCAACTTTTCAATTTAGGTGACTAATGATAAGGATGTAACTGGTAATTTATAAATACCATCACAAGGATTTTTCTAGAAGCATTGTCTATAATAGCAGAAAATAAAACAAAGACCCATAATCTTCAATGGTAAGGTCATGGTTGAATAAGTGTTGAGATAGCTATATAATATATATCCATTACAAATGATTTTGTAGGAAAATATTGAATGATCTGTGTTCATGATATATTTTTAGATTTAAAGGTACTGTTAATGCATGTCATAAAATTCAGTGCTCTCAAATTGTTAGTATGACAGACATATGTAGAATTATAAATTATGCACAAGACGCACACACACAAACACACATAGGCACATGCAACAAACAGGAAACAATTCAATGATTAATAATTTATCTATTACAAGTGGCTTTTACTTATTTTGCTTCTATTTTATAATTTTTCTAAGGTGTACAAAATACTGTTGCATTTAGAGAAACAAATACAAGCTATTTTAAGAAACAAAGAAACCAGGGAAAAACAGTTATATATTCTTGTTCTCACTTGGTAAAAATACAGTATCTTAAACCAAAAAATATCCCCTGAAGCCTTCTTTAAACCATAGTTTAGCTTAATTATTAAGGAATGTCTGCCTTGAGCATTGTGCTGTTTTAATGAACTATCTATATAGGATCAAATTGACAATAACTATTTGAAATGTTAGATAAGAAGCTTATGGGGCAGTGAGTTTATGTTAATGGGGGAAGAACAATTCAGAAAAGGAGGGTGAGAATGGCTGCACAACTTGAAGAATGTAATCAATGCCACTGAATTGTACACACAGAAATGATTGATTTGGTTATGTCCTGCTGTGTGTAATTTCAACAATAAAAAAATAAATTATTTTTAAAAACACAATATTTGCCTTAGATGACAGAAATATCAACTTCGTTGGTGACCAGATGTTCTTTAACTGGATCGGACTAAATTATAACCTATGCAATCACTTCCTGTCGCAGAGCCTTGGTAAAAGGATAGGATTCAACTGGATGATTCCTGTTGCTGTTGCTGTCCGGTCAATTCCAACTCATGGTGACCCCACGTGCACAGAGTAGAACTGCTCCATTGGGTTTCCAAGGCTGTGACCTTTCAGAAACAGATCACCAGGCCTGTCTTCCTAGGTGCCTCTGGGTGGTTTTGAACCACCAGCCTTTCCGCTAGCAGTGGAGCACTTAACTGTCTGCACTGCCCATGGACTCCTAGATGTTTCCTAAAGCCCTTTAAGATTCCATGATTCTAAAAAAAAAAATTGCACACACACTCTAATGTTCTACCTAATTAAACTAAGCTCTTGTATCCTGATTCTGAGATGCCGTAAAAATTATACTTCCTCTTTATCAAAATACATGTTTCATCCACTATCCAAAAGTAAAGCTTTCTTATGAAACATTGTACAAGCTGAAATGGCTTAAAGTGAAGAAGCAATTACCATTAATTTATATGGGAAAAAATTTGAGCGTCCCTAGACTCAAAAAATAACCTACCAGATAGCACATAAAACCCATAAGAGCTCTCTTAGGCTTTTCTGATACCTTAGGAGACGTCATACTAATGGATGCACAGAATAAATCGACATACAGCACAGTTCAAAGCTATGGCGGCTTGATGCTGAGTGTAGTTAGTTCCCAGGAAAGGAGCTCGACCACACCACTCTCACTGCTGTGGTATGTGCTGCCTCTTAAAGGCTAGCTACAAAACAAACATTGAATGCTATTTCTGCTTTTTGCCTTTTTTTGTAAATGTGAAAATCTCCTTCGCATCTCTTTTGGTTAGTGAAAATAGGTACAGGCATATCTCGGAGATATTGCAGGCTCAGTTTCAGGCCATTGCAATAAAGCGAGTCACACAAGTTTTTCCGTTTCCCAGTGCATACAACAGTTAAGTTTACACTATACTGTAATCAATTAGGAAGCCTTGGTGGTGTAGTGGTTAAGAGCTGTGGCTGCTAACTGAAAGGTCAGCAGTTCAAATCCACCAGGTGCTCCTTTGAAACCCCATGGGGCAGTTCTACTCTGTCTTATAGAGTTGCTATGAGTTGGAATTGACTCAATGGCAACATATTTGATTTTTGGTTTGATAGACTACTGAGTATGTGATAGCATCATATCAAAAACAATGTGCATACCTTAATTAAAAAATACTTTATTGCTAAAAAATGCTATCATCTGAGCCTTCAGTGAGTCATAATCTTTTTGCTGGTGGAGGGTCTTGCCTCGGTGTTGATGGCTGCTGACTAATCAGAGTGGTGGTTGCTGGTGTGCTGAAGGTTGGGGTGTCTGTGGCAATATCTTAAACTAAGACAACAGTGAAGTTTTCCACATTGACTGATTCATTGTTTCACAAGAGATTTCTCTGTAGCGTGCCATGTTGTTTGATAGCATTTTACCTACAGTAGAACTTCTTTCAAAATTGGAGTCAATCCTCTCAAACCCTAACACTGCTTTACCACCTAAGTTTCTGTAATAGTCTAAACTCTTTGCTGTCATTTCAATAATGTTCATAGCATCATCACCAGGAGTAGATTCCATCCGAGGAAACCATTTTCTTTGCTCGTCCATAAGAAGCAGCTCCTTATACGTTAAAGTTTTATCATGAGATGGCAGTAATTCAGTCACATCTTCAGGCTCCACTTCTAATTCTAGTTCTCTCGCTATTTCCACCAAATTTGCAGTTACTTCCTCCATTGAAATTTGAACCCCTCAAAGTCATCCATGAGTGTTGGAATCAACTTTTTCCAAACTCCTGTAAATGCTGATACTTTGACCTCCTCCCATGAATCATGAATGTTCTTAATGGCATCTAGAATGGTGAATTTTTTCCAGAAGGTTTTCAATTTACTTTGCCCAGGTCCTTCAAAAGAATCACTGTCTATGGCAGCTACAGCCTTACAAAATGTATTTCTTAAGTAATAAAGACTTGAAAGTCAAAATTACTTCTTGATCCATAGGCTGCAGAATGGATGCTGTGTTAGTGGGCCTGAAAACAACATCAACCTCCTTGTACATCTCCATCAGAGCTCTTGCGTAACCCGGTGCATTGTCAGTGAGCAGTAATATTTTGAAACGAATCTTTTTTTTCTGAGCAGTAGGTCTCAATGGTGGGCTTAAAATATTCAGTAAACATGTTGTAAACAGATGTGCTGTCATCCAAGTTTTGTTGTTCCATTTATAGTGAACAGGCAAAGTAGATTTAGCATAATTCTTAAAGACCCCAGGATTTTCAGAATGGCAAATGAGCATGGGCTTCAAGTTAAAGTCACCAGTTGCATTAGCCCCTAACAAGAGAGCCTGTCCTTTGAAGTTTTGAAGCCCGGCATTGGCTTTTCCTCTCTAGCTATGAAAGTCCTAGATGGCATCTTCTTCCAACATAAAGCTGTTTTGTCTACACTGAAAATTGATTGTGTAGTGTAGCTACCTCCATCAATTATCTTAGCTAGATCTTCGGCATCAATACTTGCTGCTTCACCTTTCACTTTTAGGTTATGGGAATGGCTTCTTACCTTAAACCTCATGAATCAACCTCTGGTAGCTTCAAACTCTTCTACGTTCTTCCTCACCTCTCTCAGCTTTCATAGAATTGAAGACAGTTCGGGCCTTGCTCTGGATTAGGCTTTAGTTTAAGGGAATGTTGTGGCTGGTTTGATCTTCTATCCAGACCACTAAAACTTTCTCCATATCATCAATAAGGCTGTTTTGTTTTCTTATCATTCATGTGTTCACAGGAGTAGCGCTTTTGATTTCCTTCAAGAACTTTTCCTTTGCATCCACAACTTAACTGTTTGGCCCAAGAGACCTAGCTTTCAGCCTATCTCAGCTTTTGACATGCCCTTCTCACTATGCTTAATCATTTTTAGCTTTTTTGATTTAAAATGAGAGCATGTGATACTTCCTTTCACTTGAGCACTGAGAGGTCATTGTAGGGTTATTCATCAGCTTAATTTCAAGATGCAGGGTATAGGGAGGCCCAAGGAAAGTGAGAGAGATGGGGGGACAACCGGCCAGTGGAGCAGTCAGAACACACACAACATTCACTAAGTTGCTGTCTTATATGGGCACAGTTCGTGGCACCCCAAAACAATTACAATAGTAACATCAAAGATCACTGATCATAGATCACCATAACAGGTGTAATAATAATGAGAAAGTTTGAAATATTTCAAAGAATTATCAAAATGTGACACAGAGACATGAAGCGAGCGCATGTTGTTAGAAAAATGATGCTGATAGACTTGTTCGATGTAGGGTTACCACAACCTTCAATTTGTAAAAAACACGATATCTGGGACTCACAATAAAACAAAGTGCAATAAGATGAAGTGTGCCTGTACTAATGTAGGTCTTTCATGAAAGCGAAGTGGTGTAAAGTGAACTTTGGAAAAGCAGGGCATAACTATATAAGCTCTTGCCAAGTAGGAGGGTCTAAAAGAAAACTTGTGAGTTCTGTCTCCATTGTTTCTAGTCAGTCAGTAAGAGAAGATCCACACAGAGGAGCAAGGAATCTACATGCTTGTGAACTCTGAGAAATATGTCAGGTGGCCATATAACGTATCCTACAAACAGAGATGTTTTGAGAACATAGGGGATATTGCTAATAATTATTCTGAAATAACAGGTAAAATAGTGCTGTCCTGAGGAAACTAGGACTGATGTTCACTCTAAATATAATTCCTAGAATTTGGAAAGAATTTTATTCTCCCTGAATGAAAACTAAAAAGAAACAAGTGAGTTTACAGTTGGGTGACAAAATCTGTCAGAGAGACATCAAGAGCTGTTCATTTCCTGCTAAGGTTATACCACCCTCACAGCAAACTGGAGACTTTGTTAACTTCCCAATGGTGGGAATTCTCCTTGGATTTTATTCCATATGCATATGGAGGCCTACCTCCTTGAGCAAAATTTACACTTGTAGTACAATCTCAAAAGCCCAAGGATGATCCTGTTTACTGTAATGCTATACTTACTTGGGTCACTAAACATCCCTACATTTAACAATGGTCATAGAGCTCCAACACGAGACCCTGGACAACCAACTATTGTAGTTTGAGGAGTTTCCCAGGATGTGGGACTTTCAATGCCAAAACTAGAATTGTTGTCATTGTCATGTGCTGTCAAGCTTATTTTGACTCATAACAACCCTATAGGATGGAGTAGAGCTGACCCATAGAGTTTGCTAGGCTATAATCTTTATGGGAGCAGGTCACTAGGTCATTTCTACCACAGAGCCACTGGATGAATTCAAACTAGGATACTGTTCAACAAACCGAGATAGTTGATCACTGTCTTAGCCTGGGTTCTCTACAGGAGCAATACCTGTAAACCTGTTGCCATGAAGTCGGTTCCAATTCATAGCGACCCTATAGGACAGAGTAGAACTGCCCCTTAGAGTTTCCAAGGAGCACCTGGTGGATTCAAACTGCCAACCTTTTTTTGGCAGCCATAGCTCTTAACCACTATGCCACTAGGGTTTTTGGAGTAATACCAGTGAAGTGTGTATATATATATAAAGAAGTTTAATTCAAGGAAATGGCTCATGCAGTTGTGGAAGCCAGCCGGTCCCAAGTCTGTGGGACAAGCATCAGACTGGAGGCTTTTCCTGTCTCAAGTGGTTGCAGGAGTTTACCCAGTGCCGTCGAGTCGATTCTGACTCATAGCGACCCTAGGAGTTTACGAACTCAAAATTGACAGGTCAGAGGGCAAGCTACTGACTTATGCCCCAAGAACCAGAGGTCAGAGGATGGTGAGTTAGTCAGATGCAGGATGGAGGGATGATGAGTTTTGCCAGAACATTCACATTTATTAGATATAGGCCACATTCCCAAGGAAACTCCTCTTTCAACTGATCGGCTGCTCATATCAGATCACAAAATGGAGGATGATTACATAATATCTACCAAACCACCGAGAATCCTGTCCCAGCCAAGTTGACACATAACCCTAACCATCACAGTCACCCAACCAACAGATTAGAACCTGTCCTCAAAACTGTAGCTCACCAAGAGACAGAAAGGGCCACATGAACCAGAGACTACATCAGCCTGTGACCAGAAGAACCAGATGGTACCTGGCTACAACCGATGGATGCCCTGACAGGGAACACAACAAAGAACCCCTGAGGGAGCAGGAGATCAGTGGGATGCAGACCCCAAACTCTCATAAAAAGACCAGACTTAATGGCCTGACTGAGACTAGAAGGATCCCAGAGGTCACGGTTCCCAGAACTTCTGTTGGCCCAGGACAGGAACCATTCCCAAAGCCAACTCTTCAGACAGGGATTGGACTGGACTATGGGACAGAAAATGATACTGGTGAAGAATAAGCCTCTTGGATCAAGTAGACACGTGAGACTTTGTTGGCATCTCCTGTCTGAAGGGGAGATGAGAGGGTAGAGAGGGTCAGAAGCTGGCCGAATAGACTCAAAAAGAAATAGAGGAGGGAAGAAGTGTGCTGTCCCTTTAGGGGGAGAGCAATTAGGAGCAAGGTGTTTACAAATTTTATTATGAGAGTCTGAATTGATTTGTAAACTTTCAATTGAAACACAACAAAATTTAAAAAAAAAAGAAAACTAGCTCAATATCATTTTCCATCTATCCATTTCTATATTTTGATGTCTTTGTTCTCTAAACTTTGTGCACATCGTGGGTTGAATATACTACAAAACCTCATTGCCAAAGAGACTTGAAAATCCAAATTCTCTATAGGTATGATATGATTTTCCTATTTGTCTGAAATACGGCAATGCATCTTGTTTCAACATAGTTTTTTTTTTTTCAGTAATTTGTACAGTGGGCATAGCTATTCAGATTTTTCATAAGACTTTAAATTGCATTTCATTTCTCTTTCATTAAGAAACCTGTCATGATTTGCATTCTGTCCATCTGTCCAAGTTCATTTCATCTCTCTGGGGAGCTGACCTGTCTCTTTCCTTTTAGTACATATAACTGGTTATGATGTCCCTGTTAGATAAAGTTTAATTGTCTGGTGGCCAAAAGTCCTCAATGGTTTAGTTATCTCATGTTCACTTGTTTAGAATATATTATTATCTAACAACATATCAGGACTCAAATTATCCTAAGTAGAGTCTGTCATAGTCTTTACAAATCATATCCACAGTATATTTTGTTCACTAATTACTAAGTATTTGCTATGAAAAAGCAAATTAACATTTTGAAAATAAACACTATCATACTCACAAAAGTGAAAAAATAACTTTTTTTCTAACTGTCATGAAATAAAAACAAAACTTCCTAGTTCCAGGAGATGAAGACATCACATACTTTAGCTAGGGCCACTCTTATCTCTAGACCAGGGTTGCTAGTTATCAGGACTGATGTTAGTTTTAATTCCTACTTACACATTTAGTCTCTGAAGTCTCCTCAACAGGTGGGAGTGATCTTAAACATTCATTCCTGGTATTGTTACCTGCAGGTCTCTTTCTCCCAGTTCATTGTTTGTTGTAGAGAGGCTTCCCTCTTTTTTTCCTTTTCAGGAGAACATTCTTTGAAAATATTATGGACTCTGATAAATATTTTCACCTATACAATGAGGCAGGAGCCCTGGTAGCTCAAGGATTAAGTGCTCGGCTGCTAACTGAAAGGTTGACTTTTCAAACCTACCTACCAACTCCATAAAAGAAAGACCTAGTGATCTGCTTGCTTCTGTAAAAATTACAGCCAAGAAAACTCTATGGGGCAGTTCTACTTTGCACAAATGGAGTCGCTTTGCATTGTAATCAGCTTGACAGCACCTAACAATGACAACTTACAATGGGGAAACAGAGGCTCGTATTATTTAAATGAATTTTTTTTAAATTGGACTAAGGTTAAACATTGGGTTGGCTGTCCCTTAAGATGGGATTAAATTGTCTTTCTACCTTGACTACATTGTACAGCCCTGATAGATCCCAGTCTATCAGTCCCTTGTACAAAGAAGACCTTTAAAAATACTTTTTGAATCAAAGTTAGATAATATTTTTAGAATAATTACTATTAAAAAATTCATTTTGCAAAACAATTAAGTTTTGATGTCATATATATTGAGACTTATCAAAGTAGATATAAAGTATAAAAAACACAATCAGATGACTTCCAGGTAGGAACATACTCGCAAGCCTAAGAAAGTTGACATTTCACAAGGTGAGGTCAGGGGATAGACTGGAGGTAAAGGAGCCCTGCAGGCTCAAAGTAAAGAGGCAGGTTGTTTTTGAAACCTAAAGGATGCCAGCAACCAAATCCCTGAGAAACAGTTTCTTTGGTATATAACCGTATAAAGCTTAGCTTAATGCAAGTTGTCCTCAAAAGGTGGGAGTGTCTTGGTCAGTTTCAGGGAGCTAATAATTGAGTCGTGATGGGGTTGCCAATTACTCTGGTCCAGGTTCAGTGGTATTAGTGTTTTTCGATTTGGAAGCAATGAGAATAGAAAATGTAAATATGATCCAACTGCTAATTCCTCCCGATTTCTTCAAGACGGCATGCTTATTTTGTGCAGGAGAACATTTATCATCATATGGCATTGTTTTTTGAAAATTGGAGGTTACATTCATTTTTGGATTTTCAAAAAATGTTTCACTCTATAGTGTCTTAGAATTATCTAATAAGATTTTTAAACTTTCAATTTTTCTTTGAAATTTGATTTTTCTTTATTCTTTAGTTATGAAATAATTCTCATAAAACATAATCCATGCTATACTTAAAAAAAATACTTAAAGATAGGATAAATTGTCTTAAATGGAAATGAAAAATCTCATATTTCCAATTTGTTCTGGCTAATCTTTGAAAAAAAAATTTTTTTTCTTTTAATACTTTTACCATCAGCTCTTTACTTTATGAATTATACCTTATTTATAAGTAACCTTGCTTTAAAATCACCTACCCAATTGAAAGGTTTACTGTATTGGCATGTGTGATTTCTCTTTTGATGTCACTTGAAGTCTGAAGATTCGCTAATGCTTAATAATGTTTATTTCCTTTAGGATAAGTATCACGATTACGTTTGGCTGCAAATAACAAGAGTCTTTGAAAACAATGGCTTAAACAAGAAAACGATTTTTTTTCTTAAGTAAAAGAAATTTACTTGAGTTAAAAAAAAAGAAAAGAAAAAAAGAGGCTGACCAGGGTTAGCATGCTGCCCGTGTAGGGGCTATTTCCAGTGTTGCTCTAGGCTATGGCACTTGTCCCCATAATCCAAAATAGATGCTAGGTTTCACCACCACATCCACAGCACAATTGATGAAGAGAGAAAGGAACGTCACCTCCCTCTAAGTGTACTTCCCAGAAGTCCCATGTAATACTACTCACATCCTATGCCCAAATTGGTCTGGGAGCTACAGACATATACAAGGGAGGTTGGGAAATGCAGTTTTTGGTAAACGCATAGGCATCCAGGGAAAATAAACATTTTTTTTTTTTTCATGAAAAAAATCAACATCGAGAGGCAACTAACAGTTTCTGATGCAGGACATTTAAAAGGGATGTCTGTTGTCATTCAGAGATTTTACCGAATCACTATGCCAAACAGCAGCAGATGCAACCAGAGTCACAAGATGAGAAGTAGGCAATTACATGGATAATAAATATTTCCTGAATGAAGAAATGAATGATGAAGTGATGTTTTCCTAATGTGACTTAAATAAATCACGTGTCTGATGACCCTGTTCTGTATCAAAATCTCCATGACCATCCTTCATCTGTGATTGTTAAGTGCCATGAGGTCTGGCTGAAATTTGACTGGAATGGGAATCAAAAGGTGTCAGTCTGGTCACAGTTTTGCCCTTACTGGCTAAATAACCTTGAGTTATTTCCTTTTATTGAGACTGAATTTCCTCGCTTGTAAAATAGACATAAAATACTTACTTATCGATCCCTTCATTCCTTCGGTAGATATTTACTGATTGGTTAGTTTGTGCTAGCACTGTGCTGAATACCGGGGAGGTAAGCAAAATGCAGTGCATGTTCTCCTGGGTCTTTGCAGAGGGGAGAGACAATTAAGATAATCCCCAACTAAACGTTTATATGCAAACTTTTATAAAAGAAATGCAGGGTGCTATAAAATATAATGAAAGTCCTTAATTTAATGCACGAGGATTTGGGGAGGCAGCACCAATATGTTGCCTGATAACTAAGGAACATACGATGGATGGTAGTTCCTTCCCCTACCTTCCTTAGGTTGGAGAAGTAAAAATATATGCAGTTGAATGAAATACATGATCTGAATGGTAGTAAGTTCTCATCACGTTATACTGTATCCAATTGTACTCAACGCATCTCAGTAAAGGAATGAGTTGGTTTGGATGCAGTGACAGAAAGAAAGAGGAGTTGTTTAAGATTTAAAATAGGATGTCACATTTAAATCAGATCTTTAAGAATGTAGATGATAAAATAAAGCAGAAGGGAGGGAGAGTAATTCTCAAGAGAAGGACCACCTTGAGATGCTATAGCTGGATGTGCCCTGATTCGGCATGCCGACATGAAGCCATATTATCTGCCCTCTCTCAAATTCCTCAACCTCAGTTTCCCCTGCCCTCTTCTTGCTTAATACGCCCTTCTCTCATTCTGTATATATACTCAGTGTCATCAAATTTCTCCCTCCCTGTCCCTTTTCAGGAAAAAAAAAAAAAAAAGCTGATTGAATTTATTCACATGGGAAGTGCATGATAGATACCAAGTAGAAAACTCTTTAATGGAGCAATCTCTTAAGAGTTATGAAATCCAAACAGAGAGCCTGGCAAAGTCAATGTTACTTTGAAACTTAATGATGAAAACTTCAACTCAATTATAAGCTAAAAATCAGTATATTATTTATTTATTCTGCCCTAAAAGCATATAAAAGCATCAAGGATCTCAAGTCTTATTTATAGCAAAATATAAGAAACACACATCAACTGAATAAAACTCAGACAGTTCAATTACAGTCATAGAATCCAATAAAATCTTGCAACTATTACCTAAAAATGATTAAACCCGGTCTCTTACCAATAAGCTAAGTGGTTTTTGGAAATGAACATGTGGCTGTATATATATATATATATATATAATTAGAAAAATTAAGAAATCTTAAATAACGTACTAAAGTGAAAGTTTGTACCTAGTGGACAACTTCGTTAGGAAAAAGAAGAAAAAGCATTTTCACAAATGAGGAGATCTTCCACTCGCATATGGCAGAGTGGCCTAAACACATGGACATAAAAAGGCAGCAAAAGTGGGGGAGGAGTGCTGACACATTGCGAGGATTGCAAACAATGTCACGAAAGAATTTGCGTATGAATTTTTGAATAAGAAACTAATTTGCTCTGTAAACTTTTACTTAGAACACAATAAAATGTTTAAAAAAAAAAAAAAAGGCAGTACAAACTTACAGTACCTTGATTTAAACCAAATCTCCTTGCTGTTTAGTCAATTCCAACTCACAGCAACCCTGTAGGACAGAGTGGAGCTGCCCCACAGTGTTTCCAAGGAGTGGCTGGTGGATTTGAACTGCTGATCTCTTAGTTAGCAGCTGAATGCTTAACCATGACACCACCAGGGCTCAGCACCTAGTTCGGAAGAGTAAATTGACATTAGGAACGGGTTCTGAGTTGGCTGTCAGGGGAATCATGTAGAAGTCCAAAGGCTAGTCTCTGAAAAAATAATAATAATAATTCCATGCTCAGGAGCAGTTGAAACACTTAGTGGTGTAAGATATCAGCAAGAAGGTGGAGAAAAGTTAGGAAAGCAATGGGCCTTCCTCTGTGCCCTAGAAATCATATTAGCATCAAAAAAAAAAAAAAAAAACCAGTTCTCCCCCGTGAGACTTTGAGCAGCACCGCGTTACGATCATTGCTTGCTTTCTTGCTTAGACTCCCCTTTAGACTCCAAGAAAGTGCTCCACAGACATTAATTGAATGCACACTTGACACTGGATATATTGGACACAAGGGACCCTAAGGCAGGTATCTGTTACTTCTAAGCTCCCTTCACCCATAGCCCACTTACTGTTAGAATTAATTTGACACTATTGCAAAGGACTTTCAGGAATTTGAACCAGTTGATTCTTATACCAACCAATTTATTGAATAATTTGGGTAAGGTTTCAGTAAGTGATTATGCAGTATGCAGAGAGAAAAATAAACAGTATAACCATGTCCTAGATTTCCACGAACACTTTAATTCCATGCATTGCGTGCTCCAGATGGCATGCTGCCACTCAACCAAACAAAGGTCACTTTTCTTCTACACTGCTTGTTTGGCATCAACTTAATTACCCAGTGAGTAAAACAGAGTGTGACAAAATTCTTTCATCAGGCCAAAGGCAACTGGGTATAATCAACATTTTTAGGGAGTATTTCTCTTGTCTTAGCCACTCCTTTAAGGTTCTTGTAGAGATCAGAATAAACGATTGTTTAAAAAAATAGTAAAAACCCTGTTGTTGTTGTTAGGTGCCATCGAGTTGGTTCCAACTCATAGCGACCCTATGCTCAACAGAACGAAACACTGCCCGGTCCTGCACCATCCTTATAATCGTTATGCTTGAGCCCATTGTTGCAGCCACTGTGTTAATCCACCTTGTTGAGTGTCTTCCTCTTTTCAACTGACACTATACTTTGCCAAGCATGATGTCCTTTTCCAGGGACTGATCTCTCCTGACATGTCCAAAGTATGTAAGTCTTGCCATCCTTGCTTCTAAGCTTTTCCCTAGAGAGAAAAAAAAGCAGGGGGGGTTGGTAAGGGGACAGTGGCAGTGGTACTATGTATGTGTAGGTAATGATGTTATGAGAAGAAATAAGTAATAATATTTTTCTAAAAAATACAATAGAATGTAGGAATCTAAGTGTATTTATGTCCCACAATCATGTCTGAAGGATAAGCTGCTTAGGCTTTTGATATCTATTAATTTACATATATAATCATTTATTTGTATAGTTAGCGAATTGACTTCTATAAAAGTAGTGCATTTTATCTCCCCTTTTTGGTTTCCTTCAATTTCTGAGGGAACCATCTGGACTGAGTACAGTAAATCATTAGAACAAAAATGATAATGATTTTGAGAAAATTAAATAGCATCTCCTAATTAGGATTTCTTGTTAGTATACTTTTATATACTACCCACTAATTATTGGTTATTTTCTTTAAAAGTATGTTATCCAGAAATTATATTGTAAAAACGCTGATGATGGATAGGCAGTATCACCATCTCTTATCTTTTCTTTCAAACCATTTGAGTTTTGGTGTCTTATTTTGGTCACATGCCAGAAACACATTGTTTTCTTAATTGGTATGTGAGTATTCTCCTGGCACCATTCCCGCATTCAAAGCCATATTTGTTTTTCACCTCTGAGATTTCTATTTTTATATTCATCAGATCTGATAACTGATTTTGTATTTAGTTATTATTTGTACATTCTGCTTTCAGTTTTCAGTCTGATAGGCTCCTCTAAGACTTATGTTTTAATCTTATTCTTTCTACCTCTCTTTTGTATTTTCTGTCTTTATGCAACTTCATTTTTTTTCCGACAAAACAGTTCTCTGTATTTTCTCTGCTAGTATTATTATTCAAATATTCCTGCATTTTAACTTGCATAAATTTTTAAAGTATATCTGGTTAATGAATTATTTATGGCTTACATTTAGCTGGGAGCTTAATTTTGCATTGGATTGCCCAACTCTCCCTTGATGAGCCTAATGGTGAATTTGTCATTTGTAGGTACAGTGGTGCTAGTTTGAGTGATACTCTCAGCAGTGAGCTTAAATTCCCTTCCATTTTCACTGCTACCTCAGTTAGAAGCAAAGCTTCATAAAACCTGGCAAAGATTAGTAAAGGATTTCTAAAATATCAGTAGCCATTTATTTTACCATTGAACTACAGGCACCATGTATCATTGAACTACATTAGCTTCATATTCGCCTGATGTAACAAATGAAAAGATTTAAAAAAGCAGGTGATATCCAAGAGTCATCTGTACTCATTAAAACTTAAAGCAAATATCAATTTGAGAACAAGAAAATATTTTGCAACACAAGACAATAACAACTCACAAATGGATCAGAGCTAAACTTGAATGGATTTTCCACACTATATACAAAAAGACTTCAGCGATTCTCTGAAATCTATTTTAAAGAAACAAAAGAGGGTGTTAGCACTGTTAAAACAAGAGAGGGCAATCCACTTTTACAAATGAAAAATATGCAACAATTAGGACACTCATTGCAAGTGTGAAAAGGTAAGTAAAAAATGTAGAAAACCAAAAGGAAGAAGAAAGAAAGGAAAATGCCAAGTATTTATGTTACGGACAGGTTGTGGATGTCGGAAACAACTCGACAGCACTGGGTTTGGTTTTGGTTTAACTGTGAAAAATGAAAGCTGTTGAGAAACACTGAACAAAAACTATAGAATTGATAATCATAATTGTATGCCTTACTTTAGTGTTCTTGCCTTATCGCCATAAAGAACTTCAAGCAAAATTCAAAGGTATTATATACTTAGTTTTCATATTAAATAACACGACTGCTTCAGTTATTCAGGTCTTTTGTAGCTTGCAATTTGATTTTATAGTTGCATTTGTAGAGTTGTCACCAATCTCTCACTGAGGTTACTTTTACATATTTTACCAATGTGAACAAAATACTGTGTTTTTTTTTTTTTTTTCTAGCTTTGGAATATGTTATCATATAAACTTCCTGACACAGTAAACCCCTTGCTAATCCCAATACATTATAGCTTATTCTTTTATATTAATTTGATACATTGTGCTATTTGAGTCTTACTTTTAATATTTATCCTTGTTACTTTTTCTGTTTTATTTAATGATTGAAAATTTTGAAATATTAAGGATTATGAAAGTAGAAAGAATTTTTATGTATCTACTTCTCAAAGAAATACCTAAGATTTTTTCTACAAATAAAAAAAGTGATTCATGTTTTAACATAAATCAACTTGGTCACTTTATATAAGTAATTTTCAGGGAAATTTTTATTGTAAGCAGTGGTTTAATTCTAAATGTCTTTGGTATTGCTTTTTTTTTCCTTTTTTAAACCTATTACTGTGACATAGTATGTTCATATATTTCTCTAAATTAACTATCTTGTATTTGAAGTGTTTTAGAAATTTAACACAGTCTCATCAAAACCTGAAAAATATTTTTATTTCTTGCTTTTTTTGTTTGCTTTTCATAAATGGGTAGAGTAAATTTTATTTTTATTTGGAAAAGATTAACTAATGATACTCAGAAAATGAAAGCAGAAAAGTAACTTTAAGCATATATTTTAACAGTGTAATAAATACTAGAACATATTATAAAAGAACAATACAAAAAACAATAGGTGCGTTAAAAAACACAGAAGTAGTATGTCAGTGAGAAAACTAGAATCAAAATCAAATAACATAAATAACTGAAATACAGAAAAATGTATTAATCGCATTTTATAAGACTAAAAAAAAATGTTGCCTTTGAGTCAGTGCCTACTCAGAGCAACCCTACAGGACAGACTAGAATTGCCTAAAGCTGTAATCTTTAAAGAAGCAGGTTGTCATATCTTTCTTTTGTGGAGTGACTGCCCCACCAGGGCTCCTTTTTGGTTAGCTAGCAAAATTCAAAGTCATTATACCCTGAATAAGAATTATTAAAACCCTGTGAATCACTGTATAATATTATCCAATATAGTGCTGGAAGATGAGCCCTTTAGGTTGGGGGGCACCACACAGTAGCCACAAGAATGGATTCAAACATGTTAAGGATCATGAAGATGACAAAGAACCAGGCAACATTTTGCAATGTTGTACATAGGGTCCGATGAGTTGAAGTCAACTTGACAGCAACTAACAATACAACATACTGAGGAATACTTAAATACAGTCCAGAACTATCTTGCTCAGTTTTGTGTTCAATTACTTAAAAAATGTCTGTACGTGGTTGTGATGCTTAAGATTGTGTGTCAACTTGGCTAGGCCATGATTCTCAGTGGTTTCAAGGGTATGATGTAGTTTGGTAGCTGCCTAATGATGTAATCACCTCCATAATGAGATCTGATATAATTTGTAGCTATGTAATGATGTAATCACCCCCATGATGACATCTGTTAAGAGCAGCCGATCAGTTGAAAGGAAGTTTCCTTTGGGGTGTGGCCTGCATCCAATATAGGTGGACCTTCTGGCAAAGCTCACTGGATTTTGCTTGCTCTGGATCCTACAGCTGGCTCCTGTTTGTCTGACCTGCAGTTCTTGGGACTTAAGCTAGCAGCTTATCTGCAGATCTTGGGATTCATCAGCCTCTGCAACCTGTGAGCCAGAGGCTTGCTGTCTGACCTGCCAATAATGGGTTCACCAGCCTCTGCAGCTACATGATTCAGGATAAGCCTCCACCCTGACTCACGGACTTGGGGGAATTTTCCTCCCTATAACCACATGAGCCACTTGCTTGATATAGATCTTTCTGTCTCCGCTCTCTCCCTCTCTGTTTATATATATGTATGTGTGTATACACACACATGCACACGTACTTCACTGATTTTGCTTTAGAGAGCCCAGCCTAATACAATGGTAGCTATATAATACAATCTTTTTTGACTGAAAAAAATGACCAAAGAAGTGAATGAGTGAATAAACACATTAATAATTATTGTTTTTAATAGTAGAAAGAGAAACTCTGGTCTAAAATCTTGATGTGACACTATGTAGCCATAAGTCAATATGAGTGATAGCTCATATAAAAAAATTTTCTCACATAAATAAAAATGTGGCAGGAAATTTGATTTTATATTATTATTATTACAACGCATTACAACATTGCATTGCATAAGCACATGAACACACAATTTAAATATTAGTATAATAATTTTTTATTTGATAAAAGGGTAATAGAATTGTTTTCAAATCTACATAATAATCATTTGAGAAATACATATCAGACAAAGAAAACTAGAAAGTAGTAACACTTTTGTGAGAAGAACGCACAATCTGGTGGCTAGAATACTTTGTTAGCAATGTTAACTTTGTTAGAAAACAATGTATTTACTTTCTTAGTAAATATTAATTTTATCTAATTAAGAATAAAATGTTTTTTGTTGACCTTGGTGTCTGTGGCCTGGCCACTCCAATGTTAAGAACTGTGAAAGACCAATAAGACAAATAAAAAAAGAGCTCCTTAACTTTAAGCAATTACATTCTTCTGACAAGCACGAATTTCGTATATTTGGTGTCACTTCTGTATATGTGCACCGTCATGGATTGAATTATGTTCCCCCCCAAAATGTGCGTATCAACTCGGTTAGGCAGTGATTCCCAGTATTCCATGGTTGTCCTCCATTTTGTGATTGTAATTTTATGTTTAAAGGATTAGGGTGGGATTGTAACACCCTTACCAGGTCACATCCCTGATCCAATGTAAAGGGAGTTTCCCTGGGGTGTGGCCTCCACCACCTTTTATCTCTTAAGAGGTAAAAGGAAAGGGAAGCAATCAGAGAGTTGGGGACCTCATACCACCAAGAAAGCAGTGCCAAGAGCTGAGTGCATCCTTTGGACCAGAGGTTCCTGAGCTGAGATGCTCCCAGTCCAAGGGAAGACTAATGCATCACAAGGACCTTCCTCCACAGCCGACAGAGAAAGAAAGCCTTCCCCTGGAACTGGCACCCTGAATTCAGATTTCTAGCCTACTGGACTATGAAAGAATAAACTTCTCTTTGTTAAAGCCATCCACTTGTGATATTTCTGTCATAGCAACACTAGATGACTAAGACAGGCACAAACACCACAGGTATTTACACGAATACATACTAAATGCTTAAATATGTAAAATGGGTACCTTCACTTTTTTCACTCAAAATATAATACACAGCTCTCTATTTAAAGTATATATACAATTTACTTTGGAATTTTAATGGTCGCAAGCGTAAGATTATAATTTAATTGAATTTTCTTAGTCTTAACCTAACCTATACTTGGAAACCCTGGTGGCATAGTGGTTAAGTGCTATGGCTGCTAACCAAAGGGTCAGCAGTTCAAATCCACCAGGGGCTCCTTGGAAACTCTATGGGTCAGCTCTACTCTGTCCTATAGGGTCACTATGAGTCGGAATTGACTCGATGGCAATGGGTTTTTTTTTTTTTTAATTTAACCTATACTTAAAAGGTAAATGTTTTTCTCAACCCTCCAAGATAAGAAATTGTACATTTATCCAATAATTTTCCTAAGGATCAAAAATTAACATTTTAAAAAATTTCATGTAATATTTTAAATAAAGACAATTCCAATATAAGCCAATCAACAATTTAAAAGAATATCTGCTTTTTCAAAACCATGGATACTTTAAACCATTATACTTTCTGAATTATTAATCCCATATCCTAGCACATTGTTTTAATTTTATTTTTCAAAACAATTATTAAGTGTGCTGTCACATTGTAGAGAGAGCAACTAGGGTCACATAACAATGTGTGGTTGAGTTTTTGTATGAGAAACTGACTTGAATTGTAAACTCTCACTTAAAGCACAATAACAAAGTAAATAAAGTGTAAAGTGGTTAGAACAATGTCTGCCACATAATAAAACCAAAAAAAAAAAAAAAAAGACCCACTGCCATCGAGTCGATTCTGACTCACAGCAAGCCTATAGGACAGAGTAGAACTGCCCCATAGAGTTTCTGAGAAGCACCTGGCTGATTTGAACTTAACCACTATGCCACCAGGGTTTCCTGCCACATAATAAGCACTGAATATATGTTTGATAAAAAAAGCACACTTTTAAAAAAATGGTTATTAATATTGAGTGTTAAATTTTTATTTATTTATTTCAGTTTGTGAATTACCTATTAATAGTTTTAAATGCCTTTCTCATTTATGTGGCTTTAATATTGATTTGTAACCACTCATTATATATTTATGATTTTTATGATTACAGGATCTTTATTCTGTCTCTTTTTTCACCTCAGACATTGATAATGCCTTTTCTTCCCCCCCCCCCTTTTTTTTTTGATACATCTGTCTAGAGATTTATAAATTCTATTAATTTTCAAAGACACAGGTTTTGGGTTCAAATATTTTTCTGTCTCTTTTCTATTTTATTGATCTCTACTTTCATCTTTATTATTTCTCCCCTGCTGATTAGGTTTAATTTGTACTTTTAGTTCCAATTTCTCAAGCTATAAGTTTAACTGGAAACCCTGGTGGTGTAGTGGTTAAATGCTACGGCTGCTAACCAAAGGGTCGGCAGTTTGAATCCGCCAGGCGCTCCTTGGAAACTCTATGGGGCGGCAGTTCTACTCTGTTCGACAGGGTCGCTATGAGTCGGAATCGACTGGATGGCACTGGGTTGGATAAGTTTAACTTATGCATTTGAGACCTTTCTTCTTTTCTGATATAAGCATTTAATGCTGTAGATTTCCTCAAAGCATTGCGTTAGCTGCAATACACAAATTCTGTTACATGGTGTTCTCATTTTCATTCAGTTCTTGTTTACTTGTGTTTTTAGTTATTTTTTGACCTGTGAGTTATTCAGAAGTATATTTTTAATGTCCATATATTTGAGGATTTTCAAGATAGCTTATTGTTGCTGATGTCTACTTTAGTTCCATTTTGGCCAGAGAGCCTTCTTTGTATGATTCCAATGATTTTTCACTTATTAATGCTTTTTTGAGTTCAAAAATATGATCTATCTGTTGAATGCTCCATTAGAGCTTGGGAAGAGTGTCTAATCTGCTGTTGTTGAGTTTAATATTCTGTAAATGTCAATTATATTAAGTTAATTATTAATGTTATCCAAGTCTCTGTATCCTTACTGATTTTCTACTTCTTATGGAAATTACTGAAAGAAGAATCTTGAAATCTCCAAATGTATTTGTCTCTTCCTCCTTTCAACTGTATCAGTTTTGCTTCAGATATTTTGGGAATCTGTTATTGGTGAACACATATTTAGGATTGTTATGTCCTGATGAGCCTCTCATTATGAAATGTCTTTTCCTACCCCTGATATTATCTCTTATTCTGAAATGTACTTTGATATTAATATACCTATTCTAGCTTTGTTTCGTTTAGTATTTGAACAGCATATATTTCTCCATCTTTTTTTTTCTTCAACCTATCCCTGTCTTTATTTTTAAAGTGGATAACTTGAGGATGATGTATAGTTGATTCCTGGTTTTTAATTCCTGTATGCCAATCTCTGACTTTTAATTGGAGTTTTATGCCACTTAGATTTAATGTAACTAGTATGGTTCTGTTTTTATTGACCACTTTGCTATTTGTATTCTTTTTGTTCCATTTTCCTTGTTTCATTTTTCCTTCTTTCTTTTTTTAATTCAGTATCATATATGATTTAATTTAATCTCCTGCATTGACTTATTTTTTTAGTAGTGATGCTAGGGTTCATATCATACAACTTTAATGTAAAGAATTTTACCGTCAAATAATATTATAGCATTTCATGGATAGTGTAAGATTCTTATAACAGTATACTTCCATTTCATCTTTGTTTTTTGTGTTTTGTTATTATATATCTTATTATTACATGTAAAGCCCACAATTTAGAGTTATTGTTTTTTGCTTTTAAATATATTTTATAGTGATAAATAAATGAATACAATTTAATTTATAAATATCAGCACATTAAAATTTCTGGTAATCTTCATTCATTCTTATTGGTTCAAATTTGCACCTGATATAATTTTTCTGCTGTCTGAAGAAACTCCATAAATATTTCCTGCAGTGCCAGACTACTGGTAGTATATCCTCTCAGATTTTATTTCTCTGAAAAATTATTTAGATGTCAGTTTTGAAAGACATTTTTGGTTCATATAGAATTCTAGGCTGACTTTTTTTTCTTTTCCTTCTCAGTACTTTAAATGTATCATTCTATTGTATTCTTTCTTGCATAGGTTCTGACAACAACACAGGTGTCATGATTATCCTTCTAGCTCTGTAGGTAATGCATCTTCCCTCTCCCTTATCTAGCTGCTTTTAAATTTTTCCTTTAATCATTGGTTTTGAACAAATTGATTATAATATGCTTGGGTGTGGTTTTAACTCTGTTTCTTCTGCTTGGAGTCCAATTAACTTCTTGAATCTGTGACACTGTAATTTTCATTGTACTTGGACAATGTTTGGCCATTAAAGCTTCAAAAATGTGTTTCTGTTTCATTCCTTGCTATTGATTCTAGTCACATGTATGTTAGATCACTTGATATTGTACCATAAGCAAGTGATGTGCTATTTATTTTTATTTTTTCAGTTCCTTTTTTCTCTATGTAATTAATTTGGATATTTTTTATTGCTATATGTTCAAGGTTGTAAACTTTTTCTTCTACAGGTGTATGCCCAGCTAATAAGCATATCCAGTGTATTTCTAATTTTTTCATCTCAAGAAGCTACATTTGGGCCATGTTTATTTCTACCATTTCTCTCCTCAGCATGCTTATTTTATCTTTTACTTCTTTAAACATAGTTATAATAGTCATAATAATTGTATTATGGCCCTTTTCTGCTTGTTCTATTTCTAAACATCTTTTTAGCTTATATATTTATGCCTATGATGCAATTTACATTTTACTTACCATGTGATATAGCATACATTTACGTTTAACAAGAATAATTATGGGTTGTTTTTTTCCCTCCAAGTATAGAAGTAGTCATTAACAAAAATTTGGATATGTGATATTCCTACTCCTGATAATTATTAAAAATCCCACAAATGTAATTTTGATATTAATTTTTCACTCAAGAATGACCTGAAGAGTTAATTATATTTTCTAAGTGTTTGAATAGAGTTTTACATTTTGTTTGTTTTTTTTTTTTTATTTTATTTTAATGCACTATGGAAAGAAAATTTGGCCTGCATATTTTATGTTTTGTTGAATTTGTGAAGCATTTTTTGTGATACTACATAACATTTATTTAGGTAAATATTTTATGGACATATTCTATGATAAAATTTGTATAATTCCATGTTTAGAGGATACATACTTTAATATACAGCTTTTAAATAAACCATCTTAAGTATATTATTCAAGTCCTATACACACTTATCCAATGAGAGGAAATCACAGAAAAATGAGAGACAATTCTTACATTCCACTACTGTTGTATCTTTTCTGGTTTCTCATATCCTTCTACATGTATTTGTCTTTTACTCTGTTTTATGACATGTCAGTGCTATGTTATTCAAGACATGAAAGCTCAAGGTTATAATAGCCACAACTAGCACAAATTTATGTCATTTTTTACTTTTAAAATTCTGCTTTAAATGGGGCTTCTATGACACTCTAATTAAAACCATGCCAATCACTTAATAACTTGACATTGAAGAGAGTTATTTGTGTAGTGTATTTTCCTACAGTCTTTTCTTGAAAGTTGTATGTAATTTAGATTCTAAATATTTCCATAAACCCATAAAGTAAATAACTTTCTTTGAAAATTTTACACTCCCCTTACTAGTTAAAAATGTTTTTTCCCCCCAAATCCAA
Source organism: Elephas maximus indicus (assembly GCF_024166365.1). Taxonomy (NCBI): domain Eukaryota; kingdom Metazoa; phylum Chordata; class Mammalia; order Proboscidea; family Elephantidae; genus Elephas; species Elephas maximus. The sequence continues at coordinate 39,695,023 of NC_064830.1, forward strand.
AGAATGTTTTTAAAAGTGTCTTCTGTAATCACATTGTTATATGTGCATGTGTGTTGTGTTTTCCTTTGTGGTCATGTGAATGAGACACAGTATCTACCTGTGTGTCTCATTTTGATCAAACTAACAAAACTTCTTATACCTATTAGCTTTTATATTTCTAAAGGTCTTACAGAAAGTGGGATTATGATTTATACTGAAAGCATTACTGGTTTATTTTTCACATGCCCATAGTCTAACTAATATCCATCTCCATTGTCACCTTCTCAAGGGGATATTGCCCTTTACTAACTTGACATACCCTGAAAGGCATATATTAGCAGTTTCTTACAAGGAGAAATAAGCACTTCCAAAAAAAAAAAAAAAAATTTTTTTTTTTTTTTTTATCTATTCAGTGAACCAGATATACTCTACTTTTCTAGTTTATTTATGTTTCTTATTGCTGTTCGGAGGTGATATTTAAGAGTTGTAAATACTTCCACTCACTAAACTTTACTGTAAAAGTGAAGTGGAAAAAACAGACAAATTCTCCATGAGTAAACACAGGTCTATTAAGTCCTCATGGTGCTCACAGGTGGGTGAATTTATACAGCTACAGCAAGAGATGGCTCAAGAAAATGTGGAGTTAATGCTGGATGGTACAAGATAAATACAATTTTGAAAAAAAAAGTACACAGAGAAAAGACACTGAGAGGTACAACAATCTATACTTTGTCTTCTTTGAAAGAGAGATTTTCCTTTTAACTTTAATTACTTAATATTTCTAAAAGATATTATGGAGGGGATAAAGGTGAAAAATGAGACCACATAAAAAGGAACTTTGGAGAAAAGCTAGAAAAAAAGCAGTAGTGAAGGAAATAACAAGAACAAGGAACAGCTGGTCGAGCTGAATTAAATTTTTGAGACTTACGGCAAAATAAAATACAGAAAAAGATGAGATGGCAAGATAAAAGGCAGCATTTATATTTCTGAAAAAGAAAGCATGATTCTTGGGTTCAGTTATCTGCCAATAACTTACCTGATTGCATCCAGATTGCTTAATCTTTCTTTGCCTCCTGTCATTATTTCCCTGCTAAATGGTAAATTTCATATGGACATATTTTGTCTATCTGTTCACCACTATAACCATAGCATTCAGTATAGCAGTCATTCATTCATCCATTAAAAAAAAAAAAACATTGGACTCCTGCTCTGTCTTAGGAACTATTCTGGGGGCTCAAGGTTCACATTGGAGAATGAAGTACACAAAAACCCTTGACCTTGTGAACTTTAATTCTAGAGAAGAGAGACAATAAACATAATAAATAAGTAAATTATATAGTATGTTAGAAGGGATTGTGATGATTACTTTTTTGTGTCAGCTTGATTAGGCTATGGTACAAAGTTGTTTGGTCAAACATTAGCCTAGTTTTTATAGTTAAAAATTATAGTTACATGGGATTAAATCAGTTGGCCTCAAGTAAAGCAGATTACCTTTTATAATGTGGGCAGACCTCAACCAATCAGTGGAAGGCCTCAGGAGTAAAAAAGAAGTGTCTCTAGGGTGTAGTCTACCTCTAGACTATAAATAGACATTTTGTCAGAACTTTCTCTTCACTCTTCCTGTTGCCTGATCTACACATTTTGGCAACACATACCTGAAGAAGTTTCTAGAATGTCACTCGACCTACAGATTTTGGACTTTCCAGTCCCCTACGACAGTCATGAAAGTCAATGCCTTGAAGTAAAGCTCTCTCTTTCTCTCTCTCTAGATATACTTGTAGACATAGCTGTAGATGTACATGTAGACATAGACACAGATACAGATTCAGATATCTCATTAGTTCTGTTTCTCTAGACAGCCCTAAGACAGGGATCAATGTGCTATGGAAAAACAGTAGATCAGGATAAAAGATGAGCATGCCAGGAATAAAAGGTGGTGCATTTAAAATGGAGTGTTCAAGGAAGAGTCCATTGTGAAGGCATTATCTGAGTAGAGAAAAGCGAATTCCAAGCAATTAACTATCATTTGTAGAATTTAAGTTTTCAAAGTTGTTTATCAGTTATTAAAATAAAATAAGTATTATACTTAAAAAGTGGAAAGTTGAGTATTTTGAAAGAAAATGCTTTTTTAAAGACTTAGTAAAAACACATTAAAAACTTGTCTTAAACCTCAACCATTTTCCTTGCTCAGATTAATGCACCTATTATAACCTCATTTTGTGATTGGTATAATGTACTTCTAAATAATACCTACCCCTTAGGTTTACAAAACGTAAATATTCTCCTTATGAAACCTGACTTATGCTATGTATTATAAATGAGTTTTACAGAGCAAATGCTTTTGATGATGATGATCGTGAATCAAAACAATTTTCTTCTGTTCGTAGCAAATAGATCCTTTTCCTTTTCAGTGGAAAAAAAAATTCAAATAGCCTTAAAATTACTTAGATTCCTAACATAACCATTACGTAACTTAAGATCCTTATCTTGTCATGTTTCAAATATGCTATTGAGGCATTTGTCATTAAGTATTTAAATTTTTTTTCATTCTTGCATAAATTTAATTAAAACACAGAGATAGTATCCATTATGAAGAGGCCTATTCATTAATTCATTTATTCAGTTAGCTTTCATCCGTTCTGTGATGGTTAAGATTGTCAACAATCATGACTGGGCCATGATTCTCGTGTTTTGGTGGTCATATAATGTTGTGATCACTTCCTTGCTGTGATTTGATACATGATCACCCCCATGATGGAATCTTCTGAGTGATACCGGTGGGGCAGAGCCTGTGGTGACTTACTGCCCCCACAGTCTTCATCTCTCTCCCCTCCACTGCCTAGTCCTTTCTGCTCTCATTGCCAGGGCTTTTGCTTGCCCCAGATCCTGCAGCTGACTCCTGTCCACCTAACCTCCAGTTCTTGGGAACTGGGCTAGCAGCTTATCTGAGGTCTTGCTTACCGATGTTGAGATTCATCAGTCTTCACAGCCTGCAACAGCGTTGCTCTCCGGACTGCTGACCTTGGGTTCACCAACCCCTGTGGCTATGTAAGTCCAGAGAAGCCTCTTTTCTGCCCCACAGACTTGGGGCATTACAGCCTCTAAAAACTGCCTGAGCCATTTTCTTGTTATAAATCTCTCTATATTTATATGCTTTATTGGTTTTGCTTCTCTAGAGAACATTCTACCAAAATTTGTTGAGAGACCTGCACCTCAAATAATTCTTAGTGGTGCTTAGTTATTTTTTTTTTTGTTGAGGAAGGCAGCCTCAGAGCCCAAGCTTCTAAGAAACATCTGCTCTGGCTTGTCCTCCTACACCAAACAGAATAAGCTGCACTTTCATCTAAAATTGTTCTTGAAAGATAACCAAAGAATGGGCCATAGATGGCCTCAACCCACCTCTAGGTGGAGACTTACCATCCTAATGAAAAAAAATTGACCTCTTCCTCCATCCCAGAGAATCGAACCCTTGTCTAGAGAATATGCATAGTCATCCCCAAGCCCTGAGTGCCTGTGTGAAGATTTATATGGCCTTTTTTGCCTCTTGACTTATTTTCCTTGCGTTTTTGGTGTTTTTCATTCCCCTTTGCTCCAAGTGGGTTGAGACCAGTTGATGCATCTTAGATGGCTGCTCACAAGCTCTTAACCAAAAGTGGGATGCAGAATGTTTTCTTAATAAACTTTGTTATGCCAATTGATCTAGATGTCCCCTGAAATCATGGTCCCCAGACCCCAGCCCCAGCTACTCTGTCATTCAAAGTGTTTGGTTGTGTTCAGGAAACTTATTTTTTTGTTTTAGTCCAGTTGTGCTGACTTCCCCTGTTTGTCTGTTGTCCTTCCTTTCACCTGAGATGAATCTTGTCTATTATCTAGTCTTTTATTTTCTTAAGGCCTTAAACTGATTGGATAAAACCCACCCACCTTATGGAGGGTAATCCACTTTACTTAAGGTGAATTGACTTAATCATGTATAAACATTTCATAGAAAAATATAGACTAGTGTTTGACCAAACGACTGGAGTACTGATACTAGCCAAGTTGTCACATAAAATTAACCATCACAGTCTGCCCCTTGCCAGTTTGGCACCTTACACATCCCCTTAAACCATACTTAATATCCAAATAAAGACATTAACAAAGTCTTACTTATATCTAATATGATACAACTGTACTGTGTACAACCAAAAACACATTAACCCTTTACACAGGAAAATGCAAAATCCTTGGATGATGCTTAAACTTACCTTTAATATCATGTAACATACATACCATGACGTAAAGTTAAAACATAATATGTTCTATGATAAGTAGTAGGATAAGAGGGGGATAAAAAAAGGAATTTGAGATACACACAATATAAACATATTTATAATAAAATAGGAAATACTCACTAGTCACATGTTTGTAGGTAGTATCTATACTACCTTCTTCCACTACCAATTCCGTATTCATTTTGCCTTCAGGAAGCACCTCAGCTGATCATGGTGCTAATTTGTGCCTGGTGGGTGACCCAAATCTTCAATCCTGAAGAGCCTGGGCCATTAGATGTCCTGCCTTAATTATGTTGTTGTTATTTTCCATTAAATATAGTCACAGGGGCATGATAGTATTAAGAGAAGCCCTAAAGAATATCCTGTATTTCAGACATACTCTTCTTGATCTCCACTATGTAATGACAGTCTGATCTCCCCTTGGTAATCAGAATTATTCTGGCAATACAGAATGATCCCGATCACTCAGCCAGAATGCTTTTTAGAAGCAGGGATGGTGAAACTTCATCTCACATACTTTGGACATGTTATCAGGAGGGACCAGTCCCTGGAGAAGGACATCATACTTGGTAAAGCAGAAAGTCAGCAAAAAAGAGGAAGGTTTTCAACAAGATGAATTGACACAGTGGCTGCAACATTGAGCTCAATCGTGACAACGATTGTGAGGATGGTGCAGGACCAGGCAGTGTTTTGTTCTGTTGTACTTAGAGTCACTATGAGCAGGAACTGATTCTGGGACCTAACAATAAAAATCAGGATCAATTACACCAGTTACATATGATAACTACTATGACTGTTGATTTAGAGGCATGATGAGCCCAAAGTGGCCAGTGACATTCTTAACTGGCACTGGCAGTTCAATGGGTGTTGTGTCTCCTGGTGGAAGCCTTTCTCCCTTTGGAACTAAGACTTCTAAACCAGCAGGCATAGGGTCACAGGGACAAAAAGCAAAAATTTTGCTAGTAGATCACAAGGGGTAATAGTGGGTGGTGCCACTCTCATTTCCCCCTTGATTACTGGACGTGTGAATCTTGACTATTGGAAAAAATGACACTATATATTGCACACTAATTTAGAATATATACTGCTTCCTGGAGAACATTGCCCACACCTGCAAGGTATTGCTATATAGCAGGCACCATAATTGAGTCTTCAAAAGGTCATTCTACCATTCTATAAAGCCAGCTATTTCAAGATGTTTGGGAACGTGGGAAGACCAGCAAATTCCATGAGCATGGGCCCATTACCATACTTCCTTTGCTGTGAAGTGAGTTCCTTGATCAGTGGCAATGTTGTGTGGACAATAATGATGGCAGACAAGGCATTCTGTAGGTCCATGGATGGCAGAGCATTGTAGGTAGGGAAGGTAAATCTGTAACCAGATTAAATGTCTATTCCAGTAAGAAAACCAAAAAACCAAACTTGTTGCTATTGAATAGATTCTGACCCTATAGAGTTTCCAAGGAGCAGCTAGTGGATTTGAACTTCTGACCTTTTGGTTAGCAGCCAAATGCTTAACCATTGGGTAACCAGTGCCCCAGTAAGAACATGAGTTAAAACTCCATTGATAAACTGGCCACTATATTTACCTACTCTGACTGGTAGGCCACAGTGATGTTTTAGGTCCCCTGGGATTAGTGTCATTTCACAGCCAATGTCCAGTAATACCTGAGAAGTCTGATTATTTCCTTCTCCCCAATGTGCAGTCACCCTGTAAAAAATGTAGTCCCCTTAGGGAAGCTGGACAAAAGATTAACCGTAAAAATTTTTGGTAATATAGTCAGTTCATTCTTCAAAGTGACTCAGCCTCTCCTTCATTCAAGGGGCTGTGAGTCTATAAATTGACTCAAGTCTGAGAGTTAATTGAGAGTCTGTTCGGGTGATTCGACTTAATCTTCTGGTCACTTGACCTAGAGTTTTTCTGCTTATATAGACCAAGAATTTAGCAGACTTCTTTTCTATTTCACTCTTAGCAACACCATGATCGATTATCCAATGCCATAGGTCTATTTGAGTCAGAATATTTTGATTACTGTTTTAACTGTGCTGTCCATTGTGATGACCACACCTACCTTGTCTTTGGTGAATAAGTGCTGCCACTTGGCTAGTGCCATCTTGAGATCCAATTATATCCATTGCATTTCAGTTTAACAATTCAGCGGCACCAGTTCCCACTATAATATCTGACCTACTAAGAAGAGCGAGCACAGTGCTCTTCGAGGATATTGGGGCTCCTCTTACAAATTTATTGCTCACAGTTATGGTGAAAGTTGTGTTCTCTGTACACTCACAAACTTGGTGGATCCGTCTTACATGATAAATCCACTCTGACAGTCCAATCTCCCTAAGCCTTTGGATACCTTTTTCTGCAGTATACCAAGGCAGTTCTGGCATTTTAACTGTAGCGCGGGACACCATTTGGTCCATGTTTCAGCCAGCCAACCAACCAAATAAACTTTCAGAGCTTTCTAACCCCTCATGCTAAAGCATCAAATGCAGAATCTCTGCTTGGAGGCCCCACAGCAATAAATTCATTCTGATCCAATTTTATGTTCTTTCTATCATTATCCCACACACTTAATATCCATTCCTACCCATATTTCCTGGATATCTGTATAAATTAGAAAAATCATGTAGTTCTTTTGATGTGTAGTGTACTTTCTCATGGGTAACACTTTGTACCTCACATTTCAGGGTCTGCTGGGATCATATGCCTAGTTATAAGCCTAGAAGCAAAATCGGTGGTGGGGGGTGGGTCCTGAGAACAATCATCAGTGTCTCGTAAGGCAACTGCCTCAGTGGAGGTCGTTACAATTTCCTCAGGCAAAGATGGGTTAATCTTCTCAGATAGGGATGGAAGGGCTGTTTCTATTAGCAAAGAAGGCTTAGCAGAATTTAGGGGCTCAATGTTCCCAGATTCACTGACATATAATTTATACAGAGTAGATTGCATCCATTACAAGTATGGAATTAATGAATCCACTACCATAATCAAAAAACAGAATATGGCCATCACCCCCCACCTCCCAAATTTCCTTGTGTCCATTTCAGTCCTTTCTTCCTTCCACCTCTGGCTGCAAACAACCACAAATGTATTTTCTATAACTACATGTTGGTTTGGGTGTTCTAGAATTTTTAGTGAATAGACTCTTACAGTGTGTACTCTTTTGGGCAAGAATTCTTTCAATCAGCATAATGATTTTGAAAGTCATCAAGATTATTGTGTATATAAGTATTGCATTCCTTATTCTTGCTCAGTAGCATTCCATTGTATGGCTATACCACATTTGTTTATCCACTAACTTATTGATGGATATTTGAGTTGTTTCTAGTATTTGGGTATTATGAGTAAATATTCTACGAACATTCATGTACAAATCTTTGTGTACACATATATTTTAACATCTTTTGGGTAAATATTTAAGTGTGGAACGGCTGTATTCTGTGGTAAGCGTATGTTTAACTTTTTAAGACAACTGCCAAACTGTTTTCCAAAGTGCTTGTACCATTCCTATATTCCCACAAGCTGTGTTTGAACGTTCCACTTACTCAAAATATAAGGTTTTGCATCTGTAAAGTGGGAAATACATCTCAGGGTTTCTGTGAAAACTATGTAAAACAATGTAATTAATAAGCTTGCACATGCTATTTGTTCAGTGAAACATTATGTAATATAGCAGATAGAAATTCAAAATAAGGAGGATGCAAATGGACTTTGGCAGATATGGAAGGTTGCAAAGAAAGTTGGGAGTTGAAATAATTAATGAATAATTTATAGGATCTATATTAGTTGAGAAGTAGCCCATGTGGTTCAACAGTTAAGCACTCAGCTGCTATTCAAAACGTTGGTGGTTCAAACCCAGTCAGTGACTCCGTGGAAGAAAAGACCTGGCAGTCTGTTCCAGTAAAATTATACCCTAGAAAACCTTATGTGGCAGTTCTGTTGTGTCACTTGTGGTGGCTGTGAGTCAGAATTGACTTGACAGCACCTAACAATAACATATTAGTTAAGAGAAGGAGTCAAACATTCCATAAAAGCATTACTGTTAAAAATAATGACTCAAGTGAAAACATAGGAAAGAATACATATCAGACCCTTAATCACGCTTTTCTTTTGGAATGTGGGATTGGGGATAGGAATATAATGAGGAAACAGTTTTTTAATTGATTTACCCACTTCATTCATTCAATCACATTAATGGAAAATGTGTTATGCAAACAATGATGAACAAGTTAGGCACCTGCATCGTATGGGTAACGGTAAACAACTGGCAATGAAAATGTAGAGTTGTGAATGTATTCAAGATATATCAAGGTATATTTTAAAACAATTAATAGGATTTATTGATGGAATAAATGTGGGTGGTAAGGAAAAAAGAGGAGTCAAACCAGACTTCTAATCTTATGGCTGGAGCAACTAGCTGAAATTTGGTACTTTTTATTGAGATGGGTAAGATGGTAAGGAGAACTACCACTGGAGATGTTCACAAACCAATGGCTTTTTTGTGGACATGTTGATTTTTAGATATCTGTAAAACAACTGGTAGGGATAGATCGAGTAAGAAGTGAGATATGTTTGTCAGAAGTTCAGACTTGCAGTCTAATAAGGAGAAATAATTTAGAAATTCATCAGCATAAATGATAAATACATACAAGGTAATGATTAAAATGATTTTAAGGTATAGAGACTGATGATAGGAGGGCCCAACTCTGAACCCGAAGAAACCCAACATTTAGAGGCAAAGGATGAAAAGTTAGCAAAAAAGGCTGAGAAGTGCCCAGTGAGGCAGTGAGAAAATCAAGAGATTTTGCCAAAGGAGATAAGGTAGGCAATATTTCAAAATACGATCAAATGATGTTGAGAAGTTGAATAAGGTAGAAAAAGAGAAGAACTCTTCATCTGAAAGTCACTGGTGGCTACAGAAAAGCAGTTTCAGAGATGTGGCAGAAGCCAGTTAAGGGTAAGGTGATGGTGCTGGGAATAAGGAAGACATTTCTGTGAGGATCTAAGATCCTCTACTTCTGGCATATATCAGAAAAGAAATCTGATGATTTAAAATTAAAAACAACTCCTGAGGAAGGAATGGTTTGTCTGCTTCCTACTCTCTTCCTCCCCCTTTCATCTCTCTAAAGTATCAGTCGTTTCATGTGAATAAATGTAGACACTGGACATTCTGTTTGTGCATGTATTTTATCTGCAGGGTGACATGTGGATATGGGAGAGCAGAGGTAAAATACCAAAAGTGACAAGAGGGGCAGGAATGGTCTGTGCTAATCCGAGCAAAGTGAGCATGCCCACGTCACCATGGTAGGAGGGGCTATTTGGACTGTATGACTTTGAAGCCAGCTTCCCACAAACCATAGAATCTAGGGAAAGTGATTATAATTTTGTTCACTGGGCAATGAGGAAGCTCTAGTATTTTCTTGATTGAGGGGATACTAAGGTGAAAACACTTCAGGTTTGTTAGTCTGTTTTACTCTTCACCTTGCGCGGGGAGGAGAAGGAAGGAGAGTCAGTGTGGCCACTGTTGTAGAGAAAAACATGAAGGCTGTTTCAAGTTAAATCAGAGAGGTTTATTAAGGGTTCAAACGATTGCAACTGGGGAATGACATAGTCCATTGAAAATGGAACCAGGTAGTCCCGGGGCAGTTTCGTTATACAAATATTCTTATGGGGTAAAAAGAGGAACCAAACCATAGGGAGGGCAATTATAGGAAAATCAATGAATATTGTAATAATCATACTCTGGTTACTGATTATTAGTAATATAGTTAGTGATTACAGATAGTTTCACGGGATTCTCAGATCATGGTCAGAAGATGCTTACGTGTATTTTATTTGTCCATCTTGCAAAAACATCTTGTTGGCAACAGCACCCAGACAGCACTTTTCATGCGTATGTGTATTTTGAGGGGTGCAGATGATCACTTGGTTAAGACCCCTCGAGCCACATGGTTTCACATTCTGGTTTTGACCAACAAGGAAAAAGACGTTTTTCTGAAAAAACATAGCTGTTAGCCTAGAACCAAGATGAAAATTAGATAGCACAGTCAGTATATTACGCCTCTGTTTTACTGACTGCATTGAAAGTTGTCTTTTCCTGAGACACCATGAAGGAAACAAGTGCAGTAATCCAAGAATGTGACAAGGACCAGGACTTGGTGGTGGCTTCAGGTATAATGAGAGGGAAAAAAAAAAAAAAAAGAGGTGGTTTCATGTAGACAACAAAAAACCCTGCTGATTGGCCAAATCTGGTAGGTAGATGTAATTCTTTAGACAAAGCCTTGTGTCCTGGGAGAGGCCCTTACCACCACAAGGAAAGCTAGTCCAAGGAAAAGCAGATTCCATATTTGTGTGAGAAGCTAAGGCTATTTTGCTGGTTTCTTTGCATCTTTGAAGACTTTCTAATGATCTGCTACGTAAAAAAGCTGACCTCTGTGATTAAAAAAAGTTAAATAGCCCTTTCCTCATTCAATTCTGCCTTTGGTGTCACTCCTTAGAATAGCTCAAAGGCAATTTAATCAGTTTTGGTTAATTAATTCAGGTTCAAAACACAAGGTCCGGCTGTTGATTCCAGTGAGTAAATCAGATGGACCATGAGCTATAGGTTCTATTCTATGTCCAGCTATTTTAGAATGTATAATAATGGATGTTTACAGGCACTCATCTGATGTACCTAATTGCCAAGGCAGTTTCCCTTGATATAAAAGACAATTTAAAGTTAAGCTATACCCAACCCAGTGCTGTCGAGTCCATTCCGACTCAGAGCAAACCTACATCTACATACCTGGCCCAAATTTAATTAATCTGGTGTCCTACCTTCCCAAAGAAAGAATCAAACACATTGATTACAAAACTGATGCTTGAACAAATAAAGACATGCTTTCTTTCTTTCTTTCCTTTTAAAATGTTAGTAAAATTAAGAGTATTATTGACTTCAAACACACCCCTACCCATTTCGATGATGATGATGCAGACCATTGCGATGTTGGTGATGGTGACAATGATGGATTTCAGAGTGACACAAGGTAAGGTTTAGGAATCTGGCAATGTTTAACAAATTGTGTTGTCAGCAGTGACTCACATTAATGGAGTCATTATCAGAAAATTGCGTATAATTCCTGTTATTGCAAGTCCTCAGGATAATATGGCTGTTCTGCTAGGAGATTTAGAAGCTGCATGCCCTATGTAATTTTGGAAATTGCTCTGATACAGCTCCTGTGGATACAAAGCTCAGGGCAGGCCTGCTACACACAGCCACGGGTAGAGTTCAGGCTTCTCAGGACAGCATTCTTCCAGGGAGTCACCTGCACGGTTGTCAGTGCAGGCTGACTCTTTTTCTCTAGCAATAAATTCTCTCATTTACTACACCCAACGCTCTTGCCTGCCCTTAACAGTGTACAAGGAGTGACATGCGCAGTTCCCTCTAATTTTACTTCAGAAAATTCTCCCATTTCTGAATTATAATGTCAAAAATTACCTGCCATCAGGTCTTTAGAAAGAGAATGGTCATTCCTCACAGGCCACATGGCTTCTTTCAAACACCAGCCAGGCTCTCTGGCTCTGCTAACCATATACTGGGCTATGGCAGTCTCCTCCTAAAACCCTTTTTTTCCCTTTCTGAGATGGTATCTGCCTTTAGATAAATTCTGGTTGCAATATTTTACTATTTTTAATCTTCCAGGAGGGAAGCAGTAATGTCCTTCTCCCTGTCCTTCACACCAATTTGTCTTTGCTTCTCATTATACAGAGTCTGCTTAAGTCCTGGTGCCTGCTGCCAGTTCTATTAAACTGCAGAGAAAACTGCCAGGTCACAATTTATGCTGCAATATCATAAAATTAACTTTCATACAGGAATGCTCCCCCCCATCTTTTATTCTTTTTTGATGCTTAAGAAATCCTGATTTCTGTTGGAAGGATTACTTGTCTTTTTTTCTGTGGAATTGACAAATTGGGCAGAATTTTGGTTTTAAGAACAAAAGAAAATAGTATGAAAACTTAATTCCAGTTTTCCTCCTAATGATTACAAAATTCTTCCTGCCTTATTGCACTAGACTGAATGTGGAAATGTGGGCCGTGGAGCTGGGGGTGGGGGGGTTACATGGCAAATGAGTCTTGTAGCCAAGTCTTGAGTAAAAATCTGCAACCCTAGTACAAGCCCTGCCTGCTCGTTACTTCTGGTTCAGAATCTAGTAGAAACTAGTCCATCATTAGCTGCAATCTGAATACTGTGTTCCTATTTTCTATAACCCTTTGTACCAGCCCCCCCCAAAAACCAAACTCATTGCATCGAGCCCGTTCTAACTCATGGCAACCCTTCATGTTACAGAGTAGAACTAAGCTCCACAGGATTTTCTTGGCTGTAATCTTCATGGAAGCAGATCACCAGGTCTTCCTTCCATGGTGCTGCTGGGTGGGTTCAAACCACCAACCTTTCGATTAGTAGAGGAGTACAGACTGTTTGTGTCATCCAGGACCTACACCTGGCACAGCCTGTTCTTAATATTCTGGCCCTCTCTGGAGGCCTCTTCCTTCATAGTCTTCATGTGTTCCTAGCTATCCTCCACTCCCCTCTTCCAGAAGCCAGCATGCTCAGGATTGGAAATGCAGCTAAGAGAGGACCGGCCTTGCCCTCTGAATGATCTCCATGATGGCTCCATGAGTACCAACTGAGTCAAGCCATTGACAGTGGATGAGAAAGGAAAGAAAAGATTCAGGATTTCGCTTTTCCTACATGAACTTTTTATCTTACCCCTCAAACAATTATATTACCTCCTAACCATTTCCCTTCTGAATCAAATAAAAACATTTTCTTCCTGGATACAAGATGTAAAAGCAAGCATGTTGTTGCCACCAAGGGGCTTTCAAGGAAGAAACCCCTTGATATTACAGATCCCAATGAAGACAAAATGATACTTGCTCTTCTCACAAATCATAGTATTTCAAACTTAGATTTGCTTTTCAGCTGGGAGTGAAAAATGCATCATTTCATTTGATAAATCTTTATGTAGATGCTTTCTGATATTATAAAATACATGAAGGTAGGAAAATTTAATCTACAATGTCATCTTTACAGTTAGTATTTATTTCTTTCTAATACAAGAAGAGTGTTTTATGGTGAGTGATGACTATTACAAAACCAATACTGCATTTCCGTGTTATTATTTCTATTTTTTTCTGAATCATGTGAAAATCATATTTGCATATAGAAATATGGAATGGAACATTGTTACAGTTGTGTTTTGCATTGAAGGTTGACTTGGGGAGCAAACATTTCATTACCTGAAGTCTAAAAATGTGGCTGAATGCTGTGCAGTTCCTAATGGGCTTAGAAGGGAGTACTCTGCATTGTTGTGAATAAGGCACATAAAACAATTACCTCATAACAAGGAAGGGCTGGTACTGTTGGACACTAATCATAGGACTCTATTCTCATTAACATAATATCACATTTAGCCAATATCTGCTGAGCTTCCCTGCATGGTTTATGTACAAAAGAAAAGTGTGTAAAGTGAACTGACTATGAAATCCCACGAGAAAATGTCAACGAACACAAGTGTTTGGCATCTATTAGCTAAGTACAAGACCTCAACTTAAAATATATGTGTATATATATAGCAATTATGTATTATGTAGAAATCTCAGAAGGAATTGCTTTAATGAACTTTGTGACAGTCTTACGCATTAGGCAAACATGTTCCTGAGCTGGATTTTGATCTAACAAGGTCTACAAAGGAAACAGCTTCCACTGGGTGGCATGACAGAAGCTATTGAAAAACAGACGTAGGTATTATCTCGTTAATTTAACCAAGTGTTTCTGAATAGGTTCCAAATCTGGTGTGAATTACAGAGACTCTATTGCAGTTTCAAGCCAGAAAATAAATATGTTTTCTGCCAAATGCACTTAAATAGTTAGCAAATTGCCAGTCATTTAAATTATAGGTCTATACTAAATTTATCCATTCCTTTAATGTAATGAAGATAGCATGGCTACCTGAGGACGCGTTGCAGAAGCAATATGAGCCTTTCTTACATTTGCCACCACTGCATTGCAGCCACAGGCTATAATTGTGTCATCTTGGGACAAGAGAGGAGACATACCGCTAAATGCACGCATGGTGTGCTCATTCTCAATTCTAGATAATAATTGCTCATTACACAAGGAGTGTGTCTTTAACTGAGCTCCATATGTATACCGTGACATTTAAGCAGATTATAAACTTAAATCCAGAAAACATACATACATGTATATGTGTGTGTGTGTGTGTGCACGTGCATATGTGTACACATACAAGGACCCCCAGTGCCACAATGGTTAAGCATTCAGCTACTAACCAAAAGGTCTGGGTTCAAATGTACCAGCAGCTCCACAGGAAAAAGACCTGGCAATCTGCTTCCGCAAAGATTTAAAAAAAAAAAAAAATTGCCTTTGAGTTGATTCCAACTCATAGAGAAACTACAGGACAGAGTAGAACTGCCCCGTAGGGTTTCCAAGGAGTGCCTGGGGTGGATTTGAACTCCTGACCTTTTGGTTAGCAGCCGAGCACTTAACCACTGTACCACCAGGGCTCCTCTATGAAGATGAAAACCTATTGCCGTCCAGTGAATTCTGACTCACAGAAACCTTATAGGACAGAGTAGACCTGCTGCATAGGGTTTCCAAGGAGTGGCTGTTGGATTTGAGCTGCCAAGCTTTAGATTAAAAGCCATGCTCTTAACAACTATGCCACCAGGGCTCCCCATAAAGATTACAGTCTAGGAAACCCTATGGGGCAGTTCTGCTCTGTCATATAGGGTTATATGAGTTGGAATCGACTCAATGGCACACAACAATAATAAAAATGACATGCACATGCATACATATGTATGTTGTCATTAGGTGCCATCCAGTCTTTCTGACTCATAGCAACACTGTATACCACAGAACGAAGCACTGTCCAGTCCTGCACCATCCTCACAATTGTTGTTATGCTTGAGCTCATTGTTACAGTCACTGTGTCACTCTATCTCGTTGAGGATATTCCTCTTTTTTGCTGACCCTCTCCTTCCCTAAGCATGAAGTCCTTCTCCAGGGACTGATCCATCCTGATAACATGTCCAAAGTAAGAAGATTTCTGACTGTACTTCTTCCAAGACAGATTTGTTCATTCTTTTGGCAGTCCATGGTATATTCAATATTCTTCACCAACGCCATAATTCAAAGGTGCTAATTCTTCTGCCATCTTCCTTGTTCATTGTCCAGCTTTCACGTGCATATGAGGAGATTGACTGAAAATATCATGGCTTGGGTCAGGTGAGCCTTAGTCTTCGAGGTGACATCTTTGCTTCTCAACACTTTAAAGAGGTCTTTCAGAGTAAATTTGCCCAATGCATTACACAGTTTGATTTCTTGACTGCTGCTTCCATGGGTGTTGATTGTGGATCCAAGTAAAACGAAATCCTTGACAACTTCAATCTTTCGTTTTAGTTGTGTTATAAGTGAAAGTTTACAAATCAAGTCAGTCTCTCATACAGAAACTTACACACACCTTACTATGCACTCCTAGCTGCTTTCCCCCTAACAAGACAGCACACTCCTCCTCTTCACCCTGTATTCCCTGTGTCCATTCAGCCAGCTCCTGTCCCCCTTTAACTTCTTATCTTGTCTCCTGGCAGGAGCTGCCCATATAGTCTCATGTGTTTACTTGAGCCAAGAAGCTCACTCCTTGCCAGTATCATTTTCTGTCTTATAGTCCAGTCCAATCCCTATCTGAAGAGTTGGCTTTGGGAATGGTTCTAGTCTTGGGCTAACAGAGGGTCCGGTACCCTGACCTCCAGGGTCCCACTAGTCTCAGTCAGACCATTAAGACTGGTCTTTTTACAAAAATTTGAGGTCTGCATCCTACTGTTCTCCTGCTCCGTCAGGGATTCTCTTGACAACTTCAATCTTTTCTCCATTTCTTATGATGTTGCTTATTGGTCTAGTTGTGAGAACTTTTGTTTTCTTTATGTTGACATATAATCCATATTGAAGCCTTCATCAGTAAGTGCTCCAAATCCTCTTCATTTTCAGCAAACAAGGTTGTGTCATCTGCATATTGCAGATTGTTAATGAGTCTTCCTCCAATCCTGTTGCCCCATTCTTCTTCATATAATCCAGCTTCTTGGATTATTTGCTCAGCATACAGGTTAAATAGGTATGGTGAAAGGATATAACCCTGATGCACACCTGTCCTGACTTTAAACCATGCACTACCTCTTTGTTTGAAGAACTCGCTTTTGATCTATGAACAGGTTCCTCATGAACACAATTAAGTGTTCTGGAATTCCTATTCTTTGCAATGTTATCCATAATTTGTTATGATCCAAGCAGTTGAAATGCCTTTGCATACTCAATAATATGAAGATATACATGCTTCTGGTATTCTCTGCTTTCAGCCAGGATCCATCTGACATCAGCAATGATATTCCTGGTACCACTTCCTCTTCTGAATTTGACTTGAATTTCTGGCAGTTCCCTGTCGATGTACTGCTGCAGCTGTTTTTTTATATATATATATATATATAAATTTATATATGAGTATATATATCACAAACATTATCATAGTCCTGACTACTCATTTGTGCTTCACCCATGTATGCCTTTCCTTTTCTTGCATCTAATCACTTTCACATGTCATTCCTGTGGATTAGAAAGGCCCCCACTCCCCTTTCTCCACATCAAAAATGTTGTTAATTCTTTAAGCTTCGTATAGGTACTAGCTACTACATGATGCTTTTCAGAAACTCCAGGTCCGCTAAACCATTCCTAATTAGAAATTTCCACGGTGTATTGTATGTGCTTCTCCTAGAACAAAGGCTTCATCCTGCTTTGTGTCAAAGTTACTTTGTTTTATGCAATTATTTCCATATATACACAGTCAATTCTTAGAAGACAAGCTTCAAAAGTTATTCATCTACAGCTTAACCTGTACCAAGAATAACGGCTCATTTATCCTAAATCCAAAGTGTATGTTTATTAGAATTAAACTACATTAAACCCTGGTTACCTTCCCTGTGAAGAAAAAACAACTGATGAATCTGTTCAAGGCTTTTGCAACATCAAGTATTGCAACATCAGGAATGATTTCTTTAAAAAGCTCTATCTTCATCACAGTTACCGACGACAAACGTGCGTTTCCTCAGCTTGACTGAGTAAAGTAAAGGTATGGCTTGTGAACATGCAAGCATGCTATTATGTGTTAAGAACATCTATTTTAAAACCTTATTTTAATCATTAGCTCAAAGACTAGGAAAGCTGAAGGAAACACAGTCTATATGATTGCTCATCGATGGCCTTTGTGGGTGTCTTGGCTTTTAGTCTGTCTCTGTTGCAATTAATTGGGGGACATCAGACATGTCATTCTCCTCTTTGGGCTTCAATTTTCTTAACTTATTTTTTTTTCTGACATTATCTCAATGCATTGTTTCTTCAAAACAGTAAAAAGAACATAAACTAGGTAAGGAAATAAATACGTGTTTTGCTTCATTTCACCATGAACACTGTGATTTGGGGGTGAGTTCCTTGTCCTTTTGGAGATACTCTACAAACTGAAGCCATTGAATTAACTAGATTGTTCTATGCATCATTATATCAATTTTTTATCACAGGATGAACTTCTTATGATACAATTTCTGATGGTCAAATATTTATATGAAAGAACTAATTCCCTGGATAGCTGAGCTGTGCTTTCCCGAGAATACATACACCCCCAGTCATTAAAATAAAGAAAACAAGTGGGTCTCCCTAAGGGCTCTTACCTTTTGTGAACAATGACTGAGCTCATCAGCATGCTATCAAGGAGAAACAGACATCATAGAAGAGTTGGATTTCCACATGGAACTCAGTTGGGAAAATGACAGCCTCTTAGAACTACAAACATAAGCCACTAATTTCTCTATATCATTTGTTCCTTTGTCACCTCCTTCCTACTGAGAAAATTTTAATTCTTCTGGAATCCAGATTTCTGGGTCTGTGGAGTTGGGGTGACCCATTCAGGCCATCTGCCCTTCGGTATCCTTTTGAGCCTTGAGCCTTTAAGGAACTGTTTTCCTAATGTCACCTTCAAGTCAAACAACAGCCAGGTAAGCAGTTTAGCAGAGATTGTTTTGCCTTAGCCATTGGGCTTTTTTAGAGAATTATCTGTTTGCTGCCAGTTTCGAGGAGCAGGAACGCCAAGGTCTGACTAGAAGATGTATGGCATATTCTTAGTAACTACAAAATGTATGGCAAGTTCTTAGCGACTACAACCAATGGACCCTGGTAACCTGCAATGGTCCCATGCTATCTCCTGAGACATTAACATGGCAATGACCTATGGAACACGTTTTCACTATCCTCTTTGCAGCGCCTCCCTGATACTTTCCAGGTTGAGGCTGCCAGATGTGAATCATATCTATTTACTTTAAATATATTGTTATACTAATTTCCAGTTTTTCCCTGTGCATTGAGGTTTTTACACCATTTGTACCTGCATTCACACGGTCAAATACCCGCTCTCATAATCTAGCATCACTATCCACTAATTCACCGAAAGAATGATTCTTCTTTGTTCCTGCAGTACTTCCACCTGAGAAATGACATGTAAATTATCTACTCCCTCCTGTATAAAAAATACTAGGTTAACTATTAGATTTTAGAGTAGAAAATCCTCCTGCCTCCTGAAAAAAATTAGAGGGCTGGTTTCAAACAGTATAACAGTGATTTGATTTCATTAATTAATTCATCAATGGAATAAAACTTGTCATTTTAACTTGTTTCTGAGATTCCAGTCAAAGCCTAATTAGCATAAACATTTCAACATGTGTCCTATATTAGCAGCAGGCATCAGGAAATGAAGACTTCCAGAGTGGAGGGGTAAGGAGGC
The DNA here is from genome assembly GCF_024166365.1 of Elephas maximus indicus. Classification (NCBI taxonomy): domain Eukaryota; kingdom Metazoa; phylum Chordata; class Mammalia; order Proboscidea; family Elephantidae; genus Elephas; species Elephas maximus. The sequence continues at coordinate 39,714,159 of NC_064830.1, forward strand.
GGAAAAGGTCATCCTTGTAGCCAAATGGATGTTTTTCTTAAAAACACATATCCAAAAAAGTTACAATTTTATGAATACTAACAGCAGCACTTTGTATGAGCCTGATGAATCAGCAGATTTTCCATCTGTCTTAGTTATCTAGTGCTGCTATAACAGAAATACCACAAATGGGTGGCTTTAACAAACAGAAGTTTATTTTCTCACAGGTTACCAAAAAAAACACACCCACTGCCATCAGTCAGTTCCAACTCATAGCAAGCCTAAAGGACAGACTAGAAGTGCCCCAGAAGGTTTCCAAGGAGCACCTGGTGGATTCAAACTGTCAACCTTTTGGTTAGCAGCTGTAGCTCTTAACCACTACATCACCAGGGTCTCACAGGTTAGGAGGCAAGGAGTCCAAATTCAGGGCACTAGCTCTGGAGGGTCATTATCTCTTCTGAGCTTCTGCTCTTGGGTGGTCTTCATGTGACTTGGAATCTCTCTTCCCTCATCTCTGTTCAACTCACTTGTTTAATCTCTTATATCTCAAAAGAGATCTACTCAAGATATACCCTACTGGAATCCTGCCTCATTAACATAACAAAGGCAACCCATTCTCAAATGGAATTATAACCACAGGCATGGAGGTTAGGATTTTAAAACACGTATTTTGAGGGGACACAGTTCAACCCATAACATTCCATCCTTTGACTCCCCAAAATTCATGTCCTTGCCGCATGCAAAACACATTTACCCCATCACATCATCCTAAAAGTCTTAAATCCACTCCAAATACAAAATAGCATTTTAGGAATCATTTAAATCAAAGGTGGGCGAGACTTTAGGAATATTCCATCCTGGGGCAAAATTATTCTTCATCTGTGAACCAGTGAAATCTAGAATACAAGTTAAATCTGTTTCCAAAGTACAATGGTGAAACAGGCACAAAGTAGACATTTCCATTACAAATGGGAGAAATTGGAGGGAAAGAAGGGATAACAGGCATCAGGCAAGTCCAAAACCCAGCAGAACAATTTACATTAGCTCTCAAGGCTTAAAAAAAAAAAAAATTATTTTTATTTTTTTTTTTCTCAAGGCTTGAAAATAATTCTCTGTTATCTGAGACCATCTGGGTAATTGCCCTGCCCTACAGACTCTGAGTGTTGGCCATGCCTTCTGGTTTCTGGGTGGAAGCCCCTCGGCCCTGGGCTTCGGTTCCATCTTCCAGGCCCACTAGGACAGCAACTCTGCTCTCTCAACTTTAATCAGCTTTGATCAGCCCTATTTTCCTAGTCTGAGTGGCAGCCCCACCCCCTCTGCTTTTGGTAACAACCCCATCCCCCTGCACACCTTAACAGCAACCCCACAGTCCAGAACCTAGGTGGTAAAGATCTGATTCTTTGAAATCTAGGAGGCTGTGGCCCTACTCTTTGAGACCCAGGAAAAAGTGGCCCCATCTTTTGAAACCCCAGAGGCCAGCCATGGCCCCACCCTTTGAGACCAAGGCAGCTCTGATTCCCATGCTCCTTCCAACACTTCTACTGATCTCCAAGCTGCTCCACGGATGGTTCTTTTCTTTTCTTGGAGGACAACAGATGTAGCTCCTTTGTCCTGTTTCCTGCCTGTAGAATTCCAAGAGGCAGACAGTGTTCTCTCCTTTTGTTCTTTGTCTTCTTCAGTCTAAGCTGATAAGTTTTCTTCTGTGGTAGTTGGTTAGATCCATCATTCACAGGTTTAATCTCTTTAACAAGTTTGTGTAGCCATGTCCTTGGTGAAGATTCTAGGACATATGTCCTTAGTTTGTACAATAAATCTTTCAGTGTTATTTTCATTTATCACAGTTCATTTTTAAGTTCATCTCTTTCCTCTCACATTCCACTATAAGCAGCAAGGAGAAACCACATGGCCCCTTTAAGATCTTGCTTAGAAATCTCCTGAACTAAATGCCCAAGTTCATCACTTACAAGTTCTACCTTCCACCAAACATTTGAACATAATTCAGACAAGTTCTTTGCCGCTGTATAAAAAGAATTGCCCTTTCTTCCATTTTCCAATCACATATTCATCATTTTTTTTAAAGCCTCACCAGAAGCATGTTTAACATCCATATTTATAGCAACATTCTGTTGTTGGTGCCATGTGTATTCTCTAAGACTATAAGTCTCTATAGCCCTCCTCGCTTCCTTCTGAGCCCTCACAAAAATTGCCTTTGGTGTCCATAATTTTCCCAATAATCTCTTCAAGGTGATCTAGGCCTTTACTCTTAAGCACCTTAAAACTCTTCCAGCCTCTACCCATTACCCAATTCCAAAACCGCTTTCATATTTTAGGTATCAGGTAGATTAGCATGCCACTCTCGGTACCAAAATGTCTTAGGCTGGGTTCTCTAGAGGACCAAAACCAGTGAAGTGTATTATGTATGTACGTATGTATGTAGGTATATAGAGAGAGAGACAGAGAGAGAGAGATTTATTTCAAAGAAATGGCTCACGTAGCTGTGAAGGCTGGCAAATCTTATATCTGTGGGTCAGGTGTCAGGCTGGAGGCTTTTCCTGACTCATATGGTTGCAGGAGCTGACAAACTCAAAATCGGCAGGTCAGATGTCAGGCTGCTGGATTATGTGCCAAGAACCAGAGGCCAGAGGATGACAAGTTGGATACAGGATACAGAGGGCAAGCTTTGTCAGGACATTCACATATATTGGATGTAGGCCACATTCCCAAGGAAACTTCCCTTTCAACAGATTGGCTACTCACATCAGATCACAAAATGGAGGATGATTACATAATATCTGTCAAGTCACTGAGAATCATGGCCTAGCCATGTTGACACATAATCTTAACCGTCACATCAAATTTTTCCCTTTACCAACTGGGAAATCTTTGGAATAGTCAGGCCTGTCTAATGATGCTGTGAGCTACTTCAGGGGCAGTGGGACACCTGCCATGGAAAGTACTTGTAAGATAGATGAAGGGGTTGGTACATGCCTGAGAAACCAGTTGGAGTGTTGTAGTCATTCTAGATGTAGTTGGAGAAGGGAGTATAAAAGAACTAAAGCAGAGACTGAAAATGGAATAAAAATAACTGATCTTGGTCTTTGAAGAGCTTCCTCAAAGTCAGCCAGCAAATAGCAGGACTGACTAGACATCAGAGGGTCTAGTTCAACTATCTTGCTTTACCACTCTTCCACTTCACTGCAAACACCCTAGGGATAATAAGCTTTGCTGACTTGAGGTTTGTTATGCATTGAATTGTGTCTCCCCAAAATATATGTTGAAGTCCTGACACTTAAACCTGTGGATATAATTCTACTTGGAAATAGGGTTTTCTTTGCTATGGTAATGAGGCCATATCAGTAAAGGGTGTCTCCTAAACCTAATCACTTCTTACTTATAAAAAGAGCAGTTTAGGCACAGAGACAAGCTAGCACAAATAGGAGAAGATAGATGCCACATGAATATAGCTAAGGAACCTTGGAATGCTGGGGCTACAGAAGCTGAGGGAGACAAGGATCTTCCCCCATAGCCAACAGAAAGAGAGAGAGAGTTCCCCTATAGCCAGTGCCCTAATTTTAGACTTCCAGCTTCCCAAACTCTGAGAAAATAAACTTCTGTTCTTTAAACCCCATTTAAGTTATTTCTATTACAGCAGGACAAGGAAACAAAGACAACATGGTTGCTGTTATTAGCTGCCATCTAGTCAACCTCTGGAAACCCTGGTGGTGTACTGGTTAATTGCTATGGCTGCTAACCAAAAAGCTGGCAGTTTGAATCTGCCAGGCGCTCCTTGGAAACTCTATGGGGAAGTTCTACTCTGTCCTATAGGGTCACTATGAGTCAGAATCAACTTGACGGCAGTGGGTTTGGTTTTGGTTTTTAGTCAACTTCCAACTTATGGTGACACCACGCACTCCGGAATGAAATGCTATTTGGTCCTGTGCCATCCACATGATCGGTTTTAGGTTGACTGTGTGATCCATAGGGTTTTCATTGGCTGATTTTAGGATGTAGATTGCCAGGTCTTTCTTCCTAGTCTGACAGTCTGGAAGCTCTACTGAAACCTCTTCAGCATCAACAAGCAAGCTTCCCCTGACAGATGGGTGGTGGCTGCACATCAACACTGGCTGGGAATAGAACCTGAGTCTCCTGCATGAAGGTAAGAATTCTATCACTGAACCACCACTACTTCCATGACTTGAGGTAGATGAGATAATTAACAGCTTGCCTGATAGTCCATGTCAACTTACAGGAATATTAAATAGATTTGATGGCTTGGAAGAACAGTGGATTGGAGAATGATACTGACCCAAGAGACAGAATAGCAGAGGAACTATATGGAGATTTCCCAATTTTATGAAGGCCCAGCCTAGGCTTCCAGTTACCATATTACAAAATACCAAACAGCCTGACACTTAGCAAAAGGAACACAAGAGAGAGATATAATTCTCCACTTAAGCAGACACTCAGCTCTGCCTCTTCAAGGTAAAGCTGAAGAAATGATGGACACTCAGCTCCCAGCTTTACCCAGCATTTGTATACAGGGTATTATGACTCCCTCTCATCCTCTGCTCCCTGGTCATCCCATTTCTCTTTTGGTTTTGGATAACATTTAAAGAAAAAATTCTTGTTCACCGTCTCCCCAGCCTGAGCCGTGACTACCAATTTCACGGGTTTTTTTCAGAGCAATGACAGGTTACCTCAGTTTCATTTTAGAGCTTGATCCCCTCAATTGCTGCCCATTTCATATCTCTGTCAATGCAGAATTGTCTATTTTTATTTGAAGTTTTAGAAACACAGAAAGGAAGCCCAGGCCTTTTTCTTCAAATAACTACTCTGACAGCTTTATGGATGGCTAGTTAGTTTCTTCCTGACCTCCCTAAGAGGTCCCATCAGCTTTAACCCAGTTTTCTCTAAATTCTATATTCCCTGCCCTGGGACAGCAGCAGACGGTTGTGTCTTGTTCCAGAATCCATAACTCTCAGCTTCAAAGTTCAGTGCCAAATAAGATCTCACATTGTTGGATAACCTTTTGTACCAGTCCTTCAGCAGCAATTAAATCCTGCTCATTCTGTGATGCCCAGAGAAAACCTAGGCCTTCTGCTTATTTGAGGGGTACAAAAAAGAAACGAAGCAAAATAAAATACAAAATCAAGAAACAGTGACACCAAAACCTGAGTCTTCCTCTTCATTAACTATTCCAGTCAGCAAAGTCAAGGAACAGAAAGAGGTCTAAGGTGGAAGGGAGGAGGTAGCTGAACTGACAGGGATATGTCACAGCCCAGAGATATGGCACAGAGCTGAGAGCAGGATCTTAATCTGTATAGACCAAGTCCATAAATCCTGTAAAAACATGGAGTAGGCATGGGTTGTCAGATAACATGAACTAAAGAGGCTGTGTGAGGCCCTGAGGTGGCAAGTGACCAGGTATGGAGCAGCTCTTTGGTTAAGGAACAAACAGGACCTACTGAGCATCTAGTGTGTGCCCAGGAGGTCATAATCATACCTACCATACATCAAGCGCTTAACTATATGATTCACTTACATGATATCTAATCATCTCATGCCTGAATCTACTGTTTTAGAAATGAAGAAACAGACTGAGATGATTTAGAAGACAGTCAAAATTTATGAATAGTGGACCTGGGATTTGAACTTGGTTCATTTTTTAAATCAAAATCTATGCTCTTGTTCTTATGCCATATTCTTGAACCCTACACAAAAAGTTCATTCTTTCCGTTTACATCTGTGTTGATCAACTACCTTAACATGAATTTGCTGCACAATGTTCTGCCAAACCACCTGTTAGCACCTAACTCACCGAAGTTCACAAAAGCTCATCGAACCAGACATTGATATCATCCCTAATTTCCATACATGATCCAGCCTTTAGCCACCACAGAAGGAGTTCAGGGAACATAAAAAACACAGACATTGCCCTTGAAAGCTTAGAATCAAAATAGGGTCAAAGGGAAAGATTCACAGAGTGTATAAAACCTGGCAGGACAAAGAGGTCAACATAAGAGATGTTGAGTGAGTGACTAGAAATTCTTCAGTAAATGCCCAGGATGAGAGAACAATTTGGGTTAAAGTGTCCAGACAATGAAGCATGGCTGGAAGAACCATTGAACTGGTCTCTGAAAGCTGACTATTAATTTGAAGGGACAGGAACTGTTGGTGCGTTCAAAATGTGGAGAGCCACTAGGTGAGGAAGCAGCTATGGAAACAGCCAAGGTGTCTGCAGGGGCCAATGAGGAAATCTCTTTGGCTGAAATAGACGGTCAATGCTTAGGAACTAGTGAAAAAGGAAGTCAAAAAGGTAACACAGAAGTCTCTTCACCTTTTTAATTTTACATTCCATCATTATAAAAGGTGCTCTCAAGGATATGTATATTTGCTTATTTTTAAATTATGTACATGCATCACCATCCAAATAGACTATTAAATAAAACACAGCACATACTAGGATTTTTTTAAGGCTAAGATAAATAAGTATAAATAGAAGTTCTAGAATTATTTTTTTGCATCAAAATGGATTTCTTGGGTTGAGCATGCTCTACTTTAGACTGGAATCCCAGCCCCACATGCTTTCCGCAGAACTTCCCACGACCTCTCCAGCCCTCACCAAACTCCTTTCCTGGAGACAATCTTCCCATCCATTCTTACTACTTCCTTCTATCATTTTAACTTCTCATATGTGTTGCTTCTCCCAGTACAGGTGTAAGATTTGCAAGGGCAGAGTAGTTGTTAAACATGAAGCTGTAAGTCCCTCAGCAAGAAGCTAACTGTTATGTAGAAAGCTGGAGTTTATTCAAACGTTTTGTGTGACTAGGGATCATTACCCCTGTTGGTAACAAGTTGAATAAAAACACTGTAAGAAGAAGGCAGCAAAAAAAAAAAAAAATGCTTCCTCTGAAGGCTCAAGAGGACCTGGCAATAGAAGCTATGTTCTATGAGTCAGAATCAACTCAAAGGCAATGTTTTTGTTTTTGTTTTTGGGGGGGGGGGGGGGTGATTTATTCATGATTATAATCAGTTCCAGTAGCAAACTGTTCCCATAGTCGTCTCAAATGGTTTATATCCTGACCGGTTTGGTTAGTTATGAACATATTTTCCCCAAGAACAATCACTGACATCTTGACATACTCTTCCTAAATGATTTTAAAACCTGACCTTTTGTTTCCTGGGAATGCATGTTGGACCCATCATTCTATTTGTTGACAGTGGTTAAAGTTCCCTCATTCTTGGCCCCAGGACACCCTTTTAGCTCAGTACTGAAGTCGCTTCTGAGGTTCATCCTTTAGCCGGGGATTAGACAGGCCCAAAAAACAAAATGAGACTAAGGGAGCACACCAGCTCAGAGGCAAGGACTACAAGGTAGGAAAGGACAGGAAACCTGGTAATAGGGAACCCAAGGTCGAGAAGAGAGAGTGCTGACATATCATGGGGTTGAAAAAAAAGGAAAAAATAATAAAATAAAGTTCCCTCATTCTTTTCTAAAAGTTACTTCTCTATTGGTTTCAACAAAGCACAGTGGAAACTTAACAGAAATGACAGGCTGTAGTTTTGAAGCAGAATCTATGCGAAAAACCAAAATGGAGTCTGAATGTGGACAAGATCATAGCTCTTTCCTACAAATCAGACACCTCAATTACTAATTTTAAGTGCTCTACTCAACTCCTTTGTAGACAATTAAAAAAAAAAAAAAAAAAAAAAAAACTTCCCTGCTCTCTCTTTCCATACTGCCCCCATAGAAAAATCCAAACATTGCCTTCAGAATCAGGGACAATTTTACCCACTTAGGCACAGTAAGCACAGTGCTTAAGGTTAGCAGTACTTCTAGGAGTCCATGATGATGGTTTAATTTCCTTTGAAATCATAAAAGAAATGAACTTTTGGGTCAAGAAAAATGTTTTAGTGTATAATATTACTGTGTCAAATAGGGAACGTAATAATAGACATTTTAATTTGATTTTAAGATTTTTCTTATCCAGGAAACCATATATTTAACATAAAAATCCTGACCCAAACTGCAAAAACCTCCCAGAAACTGCTTTATAGCAACTTAAATTTGTTTCTTTCTGCTAGAAAAGGATAGCCACCATTACCTCTTAATTTAAATCTCAGAAACTCTCATGGCTATAGGCAGGAGGAGGACCAAACTATTAGCAGCGAGGCCATAAGTAACCTGATGTTAGTTGACCTCAGTAAAGGGGGAAAGCAGAGTTCAATCAATCATCTTAAGATTAGCCAGTGGTTGATCTTCTATATTTCTTCCTCTTCTTTGGTTTTTGTTTTTAGTGGGTTCTTCCCTTTATAAGCCCCATTGTACCTACCTACTTTGAGCCATTTATGTTTTCTGCAATCAAAATGTTCCCCCTATCTGTACATAGAATACCCATTCAGAATAAAACTTATGTTCAAGTTTCAGTGAGTTCTGATTATTTTTAATAAGTGTATTCATATTTATAACAAAGTAGTCATAAAACATAAATTTTAAACATCATAACCATCTCCTCTGAGAAGTCTTCTCAGATCCCCTTCCACAGCATGTTCTTTAGATCTGTAGTATTCTCACTGGCACCCTGATCGTGATCTCTTAGATTGCACAGTGCCTAGTCATACCCATTGCTTAATTTAATATCGAGCACATGTCACTGTCCACCTGACATGATAATCAGGTGTTCATCTCTCCCTCTGGACCTCAGGTACTAAAGGGCAGAAGCATATTCTTTTCCATCTTTGCTCTCTTTTTGAATCCACCAGTGTCTTATTGCATTTGCTCATTATAAAAGTTCAATATCTTGAATACAATTTAGACTGTACTTAAGGTATTTTTATCATCTCTTCCCACGTAAAGCTGTTTTAATTAGTGGGGCAGCAACTACTTTGTGGCATGGACCATGCCCCTCATCTCTACAGTTTTTTTATTGTCAGGTGTTTGCTGCAGCAGCATATTCTAGTGGGTAGAACATTGGACTAGGAGTCAAGATTCCAGGTTTCTACTCAGATGCAGCCTGAAATGAATTAAAAGCATCTCATATGTCCCATCACCTCTCTGGGCTTGTTCAAAGAGGATGCTGTACACTGTACAAAGACGATACTGGATACTGGCACCTTCTAGCTCTGAAGTTCTCTGATTTTATGAGTTACTGATACTGATCCTAAATATGACCTAATACAAGAAGGGAATACATTCCATATGACTGCTGAAGAGGTAGGCTGGTAGTGACAAGAGACTTCAGAATTAAGTCCACAGGGCATGGTAAGGCCTCATCCTTTGACAAAGCTCTAAGTGCAAGCCATTAAGTAAGTTTTACCTTCAAGCACGGGGTCACCATGAGTCAGAATCAACTAGACAGCAGCTTTCTTTCTCTCTCTCTCTTTTTTTAAACTTTCCAGACTAAGGAACATAGATATGTAGATTCCTAAGCTCCTAAAATTCTGGGACTAACCTAAAAGCCTCTATATGAGATTTCTCCCTATCAGAGCTACCTCTTAAATAAAGATGTCAAGCAAAAGCAATTAGATTTCATTTCTCACCAAAGACATGCACATGGTCTTAATGGAACTTATGCAAAGTGCTTGAAATGATTCCACAGCCCAATGAAAAGAGTGTTCAAGGGCCTCTTTTTGTTTGCTTTTGATTTTGAGCATTGTCTTTATTGCTTCCTTTTTGGTTCAGTAATACCAAAAGAGAGACAGCTGGACAACGGCATCCCTAGAATTGGCGTCACCTAGTGTGATAACTCACAGTGTCGCTCTCCCTGCTCCGGACCTCCTCCTGTACCAGACCATACAGAATCTTTAGTAATGGTTTTTGGACTAATGTTACTTGTAAATCATCATTCCCATATATCACTCCTTCTTTTCCTTTAATCCTTACTTCAATTTTTAAAAAGTTACTGACGTAGGTTCATGAATACTAATTATCATAATATGTAGCTAAAACTCCAGAAAGTTTGACAAAATAAACTACTATAAAAACACAACCATGAAAACAATAGCACATGTTTGTAACATGTGCAAACAAAACCACGCAATTTGAAGCTTCGTTGTAATCGGGTAATAATAACAGCTCTGACCAGAGCACATTAGAAGGTTCAAAAGAAATTAGTGTAGAGTTTTAGCCTTGCAGATATATTGATAACATGTAAGCTGGGCTTATGAAAAATGTTTTTGTTGTTATAACTAACTATAAGGATATTTTATACATAAATAAATAATGAATTTCTGCCAAAACACTGCACAAAAATTTTATAGACAGTCATTTTGGTGTCATCCCCTCTGACAATGTCATCCAGTGCAGTCCACACACCTCTCACCCCACATAATCCCCTAGCAACACCATTGCAGCTGGGGCCCTCAGGGAATAAGATAATTTGGGATAATGTTCTCTAGTATGCCCCCAGAGCACAAAATCATATGGTTAATCTTTTGGGGAGCCATGTAGTTCCCTGATTTTGCATTGTTTTTTAATTCACATTTTCCAGACATTCACTGCCAGCTCAACTTTCCTAACCTGAGATAACTCAGACTTCACCTAATTTTTCTAAACAAAGAAAAGTCCTATCTTCCATCCATAGCCAAGAGTTTTCAAGAATAAGAGTAAAGATGTCCAGATTCATCCAATAATGTTCATTCTTGTTCTCTTGAGAGTAGTAAACATTGTGTGATAGATGAGGCAAAGCTGGAGCTACTAACAGCCTGCAATTGTGACCCAAGCCTATAATTGGAGTCTCTTTATCCAGTTTCTAATCCCAATATCAACCAGGCAATGACTATTTAGCACCTAATGTAGGCCATATATTTACCATGCATTTTATATTTATTCTCTTATTTCACACATTAAACCACCCTACAGAATAATTATTAATTTTATTCTTTTAAGGATGAAAAAGCCAAAGATTAGAGAAATTAGCTGTCTTTATCAAACTGCCAGTACGTGGAGGTGCAGAGCTGGTCAACAGCCCTATTAAGGTGACCCCGTAGCATCCTCTACACAGATATCTCTCTGTTTTATAATTCTCACTGTCAATCTATACTAGATTATGAGTTCCTAAAAAGTAGGTGTCACATGTTATTTATCTTTCCATCCATCGTGCCTAACACAGTGCCTGGCATAGAGTTGTTACATGGGAAATGTTTGTTGTAGTGAAATAAAATACTGGACTATTTGTTTTAGTCTCTGTGTGTTGTAGGACTTAGAAGGGAGAGACAGGTGAGGGGTGTGCTAATGAAAGAAGGCTTCCTGGGTGTGTGTGGCAGGAAGGTGGTAGAGATATGTGTAGGAGAATGAATAGGTTTGGATTGCCTGTGTTAAGTCACCTTGCATTCGCATAAGGAGAAGATCACTTCAGCAAAGGCACCAGGGGACTGAAGATATGTAGCATGACTGTGTGTGAATAGGGATGGTGGCATCAGCCATGTTTGATATAAGAAATGAGAAATTACTGTCTGATGGGATTAGCCTGGGCTCAGAAGTACTGCCTTTTGAGTGTCTACTTTCCAGCTTTACAAGTTCTCAAGCTAGCCCAAAGGCAATAATTAGTCTCACCAACACCCCTCCTTCCCATCTTCCATTTCCATGTAGGGGAGAAAGCATAACTTTAAGGTAAGCTCCTTGCCTTTGATATTCTGACAAAAAATATAGTTTGCCGTTTGCCAAACCTCCCCCACTGACCTGCCTTTATTCTTGGAAGGAAGCAAAAGAAGTAAGGAGGGGGCTGATTTCTGGCATAGTGGCTCATTTAGAAAAGTCATTTCAAATTGCACTAGGTGCTTCAATTGCCCTATTTTCCTGAAATTAATTCTAAATTTTATGGGTACAATTTGTTTCCCTTAAGTTTCTAATTATGCTTTTAACATTCAATCTTTCAAACTCTAGCCATTATTGACTTAATATGGTATTATCAGGAAATAGAGTGGAGTTAGGAGTGTGGGTGGGAATTATAAGAGCAGAAGTTGCACCTGTGCTTGTGACGGTTTAAAATTGATGTCCCCTGGAGAAAAGCTCAAAGAAAAATCTAATAAGTCACCAAAATAGACTCAAGTAAAGTCTGAAAATTTGGTATTTAAGGTATTAGGAAAAAGGGCTGGGGAGGGCTTGAGAGGTAATCACAAAGTTCCATTCAAACTTATTGACAACACGGTAAGGGTGCAAGATTCCAGGACAAACGAGGAAACGAATCATAGGGAATGTAGACATCTCCAGACAGCACGGCATGCACATGTATGAAATGCTGAAGTCAGAACAAGACTTTCAAGGACATAAAATCTAAGGAGTTAGGCAAGTGATAAGTGGCTCAAGACATAATAATAAAAAAAAATGTAACATTGAATAACCAGTAACAGCCTGCAGGAGGAAAGAATCTGAAGATGCTCAGTGAAGCACAGCTATCATTCCTTACGTGAATTGCTAACAAGCATTGACTGAGCATCCACGGTGTTGCTTCTATTTCCTAAAAAGAAAGGGTATAGCAGATGACCTCTATCCCTGAACACGCCTCCATAGACACACACATACACACACACACAGACACACACACCTCTCCTGTTTATGCTGACATAAGTGGCTCCATGGTTCTAATGGCTATGGAATTTAAACCCTTCAGTGCTTTAGAGTTTTAATATTGGAGACCAAATAGAGTTGAAGTGTCATGGATGGTTTTATGAGGTGGACAAAGAATAGACCCAGATTAGACCACAGAAAACTCACAGTGTGAGAAAATGAAGAGGAAGAAACACAGGTTTTGCTTTCAGGAAATTCATAGACTAAGCATCTCAGAGTTGGAGAAAACCAAGGTCCTGCTAGGAGGAGACTCTCAGTCTTGGAAAGCAGTTCAGGTAACTGCAGCCAGTCCTCGAAAATAGCCATCTTTTACAGTCTGAAGTGAGAAAAACAGGAGACATCAACCCTATCCTCAACAAAGTCATCAACTGAAGCAAGCAGAAGAGGGAGTGACCAGAGTTTGGTGAGAGAAAAAAGATTCATACTGATGAAGCAACAGTGAGTTGTTTAGTGAGTTGTTTAGAACAGAAAAATCCACATCAAAAAATTAGATTCTGTAGAAGATTACACAAGTGAAGAATCATTGGATCTTGAGATATTTAATGAAAGCTCTTCACAAAATAGAAGTTCCTAGTTGGAGTGGCTGGATGAATATATGTTGGAGAACAACAACCAAAAAATTAAACTCTTAGTGAGGAGAAGCACTTGAGAAAGGATAGGAAGTAAAGCATGAGCATACTCTTTATGATGTTGGCAAAGATCACACAAGACAAAAGTGCTTAATGGCTAAGGGCATGATGGTACTGATGCAGTTGAAATGGTATGACAATACCAAGTAGTGGTAGACCGTGAATGCTATGTTCAAAATTTTAGACCTCATGAAATCAAACACACAGATAATATTGAAGATGTCCTGGCAGGAAGTTGACATTAAGATGGTTTGTTCCAATCTTTCATATATTTGCATATTATTTTATCAAGACTTCTCACCTCTAAGCTCCTGACAATTTTCGGGGATGTGGAGTAATGGCAGACAAAATCTTCTGCAAGGTTTGAAAGTCAACCTCATATGCTGGACATTTTAGGAAAGCATGGACCAATCAGCCAGCCAGAGCTCAGATGTCAGGATCTTCTCATGTGCTGTTCACACGTTAATGCTTTTTGCACAGGTGTGTTAAATGCCCAAGTGTGTACTGTCCATTGTAGTGCACCAATCATAGTTGTGTGCTGTCTTCATAGATTTGCAATATAAATAGGTGTTTTATCTTACACCTATGTTGTACCTCTGGTGTAAATGGAGCATATGCAGCTCTCCTTTTTCTTGTATCTCTCCTCATGGATTGCTCTCCAACAAGGCCAAGCATATAGAATTTTCTTCTGTAGAACTGAGGCATTGGGGTGAGGGACAATGACTTCCCCTTCTAGTTTGGCACCAAACCACACTTCCTTCATGACTCATCTTTCAAGTCCTAAAATGAAGAATTTTTTTTTTTCTTCTAAGTATCCCATATTGCAAACATTCCAAATAAAATTGAAGAAAATTATCAACTGCCCTATAGGGTCGCTATGAGTCGGAATCGACTCAACGGCACTAGGTTTACTGGGTGATCATGTTAATAACAGTAACAAGCAAACAAAATAATAAGCTTAACAAACAGATATTTTAACATGTTTATGTCAGAAACCAAGAAAAGACATCAAACACCAGAATGAAGGGGAAATGATCTTCCCATTTTACCTCTTACTTATTCTATCTCCCTTTGCATAGAAACATATATAACTCAAGATGCACATTCCCTCAAAAAAATTCTTTAATTCAAAGGTGAACTTGAGAATGACCTCAGAGAATTCAGAACTGATGCCACGTTATTCCTTTAATAAACTGGACTTGGCAATAGCTGATCTCAAGGAAAATTCAATCAAAAGCAAAGTCTTATCTTTCTTCAAAAACAGGACAGTTGAGAATTGAATGTGATGTCCTGGAAAAATCGAAGAGGAAATAACATCACACTAGTTTGTTCCTGAAAACAAAGCAACAAGAAATTGATGGCATTTTCACCCTTGGTTTTACTACAAAAGTTCCTGGGCTTAGAAGCCATGTCACTTGACTCTCTTAAAACCCAATACAGAGATAGAGAACAAGGGGCCATAGTGGCAAAGTTTCTGGGTAATATCGAAGCAGAATTCAAAGAGGTCTTGGAACCAGTGACTATCAGTTCTTTGCACAAGTACAAGTTTTCTTCTCAAATCACTCACTATTCTTAGCCTCTCCCCTTCCTTATTTTCTTCTTTCTCATCTTCAGTGAAGGAGAGCAAGGAATGGCAAAAAAAAAAAAAAAAAAAAAAGGCAGAAAAGGTAGGGGATTTTGTGACTTTTTTTTCATATCCTGCTTAATAATATTTGTTATGAAGCAACAGAACTAGCTGGCATATCATTGATTTTCATGACCTTAAAGATGATTAGTTAAGTAGGAAAGCCGATCTCTAAGGAACTGAAATTTGTTAGGTGCCGTTGAGTCAGTTCCAACTCTTGTACAACCCTATGTACAACAAAGCAAAACACTAACTGGTCCTGAGCCATCCTCACAATTATACCTATGTTTGAGCTCATTATTGCAGCCACTGTCAGTCTAGCTCATTGAGGGTCTTCCTTTTTTTTGCTGACCCTCTACTTTACCAAACATGATGTACTTCTCCAGGAACTTGTCCCTCCTGGTAACATGTCCAAAGCACATGAGAAGTCGTCTCGCCATCCTCGCTTCTAAGGAACATTCTGGCTATACTTCTTTCTTCCAAGACTGGAGTGTTCATATTTCTGGTAGTTCATGGTATATTCAATTTTCTTCGCTAATACCATAATCCAAAGACATAAATTCTTCCCCATCTTCCTTATTAATTGTCCAGCTTTCACATGCATATGAGGGGATTGAAAATACTATGGCTTGGGTCAGGGACAAATTAATCCTCCAGTTAGTCCTGAAATATGTCATCGTTGCTTTTTAACACTTGGAAGAGGTCTTTTGCAGCAGATTTGCCCAATGGAATACTCCATTTGATTTCTTTACTGCTGCTTCCATGGGCACTGATTATGGAACTGAGTAAAATGAAATTCTTGACAACTTTAATATTTCCTTGGTGATGTTGTTTATTGGTCCAGTTGCGAGGATTTTTGTTTTCTTTATGTAGAGATGTAGTCCATACTGAAGGCTGTAGTCTTTGATCTTCACCAGCAGGTGCTTCAAGTCCTCTTCACTTTCAGCAAGCAAGATTGTGTCATTTGCATAGCACAAGTTCTTAGTGATTCTTCCTCCAATTTTGATGCCGTGTTCTTCTTCATATAGACCACCTTCTCAGGTTATTTGCTCAGCATATCTGTATGTTGAGGAACTGAAAATGGTTTACCTATTTGCATGGGTATATCACAATCCCAAAAAATTTCTTACCAAAAAAAAAAAAGCAAAACAAAAGAATCCAGAAATATTACTAAACTGTTTTTGATTTTCTTTTTAAAATAAACTAGAATAGGGCCAAGCCTAGCCCAGCCTTATGTTATCACTTTCTTTCAGTGGATATGATGATATGATTTATTGAATAGGAGAAAGTGTGAAATTTTGTGAACTCTCACTTTCTTAGCTATGCTACAGCCCAGGAATGTGTCATGCATATGGATGACATCTATCTGTCACATGCATCCTGGTAGAGAAAAAGACAACATGTTAAGAACTTCAGGCTTAACGCAAGGACTATGAAGGAAAACACTGAGAGAAATGATACATACTAGCACAAAGAATGAAACACTCATCCTCTTCACCAAATCTGCATTGTCAATCTAACAAAATTTACAGAACACTTACCAGGCTAGTTTAATCCAGAAGAAAAGGTATTCATCTAAAGGAATCAATCCTTTAATTTGAACTTTCACTAATTTGAACTTTCACTACCAAATGCAAGATTTTTCTAAATAAATCAAAGGAACAGGGAAAACTGAGACTCTTACTGACTACTGAATATAATACAAATCATTCCTTTAAAGCTGGGTGGTATAATAAGCAGTGCTGTGAGAATTACGAGAACCCCTATATCACTATAATATATAGAAGGAAAGAATGGGATTTCTGTCCTGGAGGAACTCACATTTTAACGGGACACAAATATATATACAACAGCAAGGAATGTGTTATGGATTGAATTGTGTCCCCCAAAAATGTGTGTTGACTTGGCTAGGCCATGCTTCCCAGTATTGTGTGATTGTCCACCATTTTGTCATCTGAGGTGATTTTCCCATGTTTTGTAAATCCTACCTCTATGATGTTAACAAGGCAGGATTAGAAGCAGTTATGTTAATGAGGCAGAACTCAATCTACAAGATTAGGTTGTATCTCTCTTGAGATATAAAAGAGAGAAGTGAGCAGAGAGGAGAGGGATCTCATTACTTCCAAGCAAGAAGATTCAGGAGTGGAGCACATCCTTTGAACTCAGGGTACCTGTGCTGAGAAGCTCCTGAACCAGGAAAGATTGGTGACAGAACTTTTCCCAAGAGCTGACAGGGAGAGAAAGCCTTTCCCTGGAGCTGGCACCCTGAATTCAGACTTCTATCCTCTTAAATTGTGAGAGAATAAATTTCTCTTTGTTAAAGCCATCCACTAGTAGTATTTCTGTTATAGCAGCACTAGATAACTAAGACAGGATGTAACTGGTATATGTGAGTGATGTTATGTAAATGAACTCAATGAAAGGAACCTGAACCCATAATAAAAGTCCAAAGATGACTTCTTGCACTAAGAATTTTGAAGAATGAGTGGAAATTAGCCCAGGAAGGACAGATAGGTGTCGCAGGCAGAGAGACAGGATGAGTGAAATAGGAAAATGTGAAGAAGCACGGTATTTTGAGAAATCAAACAGACTACCTCTCATGGGTGAAAACCAACATAATTTGGGAAAAAAGCAGATATCAGTCAGAATCAGCAGTATATAGAAGATAGGGACAAATTGGGATAATTTGAGCAAAATTTAATAAAGAGTCTATTTGTAAAGTGTGTGCAGGATGTTGAGAAACCACAAGAAACCATGCAAATATCCTAGGCTGTTCACAGTAGGATTCTTAGCACCCAAGGCCTGAAGGGGCATGAGTAGAAACAATAATGGGAACCCACAAGGATGAGCACTCTCTGGCAAGGGAAAAGGCATGAGACAAATCTGATGGTGCAGTCAGCCCACTGCAACCCTGCAGAGGGTGAACCACGAGGATGAATTCTGCTGACCACACTCCTTTCCTTTCTTCCTATCTACTGCTGGTGTCTCCCGTTGGCCAAAGGCAACATGAAGCCAAATGACAAGGAGCCATTTAACACAGCCTTTTCTGCTCATGAACTTGGCACAGAGCAGACAGGAGAAAGGCAGAGCATAGATTTGTGGGACCATCTAAAATACCCAGATGGACACACACTGGAGAGAAGTCCCATGAGAGTGAACCTCTGAATGACTTCATCTAGGAAGTCTCTATCAATAGTTTAACTCTCCCCTGAAGCCTTTCCAGGTCTCCTTAGTCAGAAACAGCTACAGCTTTTTTTGTGATCCATAAAATTTTATTTTCTTTACTTTTGACCCTTATTTCATTGCAACCTACACCATGGTCAATTGGGTGTGTATTAGTCTCCCTACATAGGCCCTGAGATTTTGTAGGGAAAACATTCTGTGTCTCAGTCAGCCTGTATTTTCCGTGCCCAGCATGGGTAAATGATCATTCATTTTTTGTTAAATTGGATATAAATAATTTATCCATCATCTGAGTAATACACCATATCAGGAAGCTATATGGTACATGAAAACTACACTGTGCCTTCTTGCCCTTCTCAATGTGCCCAGGTAACCTGCACCTGGACGTTCATGCATCCAAAAAGGAAAGATTGTTTTATCATCCTGATGACATAGAGAAGTAAATTGCAGTATAATTACCAGAATCCAATGGAATATCCAAACACTCACAGGAATATAGATCTTCACTAGAGAATTTTCTACTTGTTAACTCTATAAATGCTAGTATTCAAAACCCTTTGGATTCAGAATGCCTATTCTGAACCACATGCTTCTGCTAAGAGCTTTCCCATCCGTGGTTTCATCTGATGGCCAGAAAAAGTTCAGAAGTAGTGCATGATTATCTTCTTCTATAGACAAGGTTAAGTGCTATGGCTGCTAACCAAAGGGTCGGCAGTTCGAATCCACCAGGCTCTCCTTGGAAACTGTATGGGCAGTTCTACTCTGTCCTATAGGGTCGCTATGAGTCGGAATTGACTCGACGGCACTGGGTTTGGTTTTGGGTTTTGTTATAGACAAGGAACCTAGATTAAGAAAGATGTAATTGTTAAGGAAAGATATCAAGATCATTAAAAAAAAATTTATCTGAGGCCTCCTTTAACCATACCAGAATAACTTGTTTTCTTAATCTGAGAAATAAATATAAACAGGATTATGTATATACAGTTGACCAAATTAGACATAATATGGATCCAGATATAGATATAGAAACCAGTTGCTGTCAAGTGGATTCCATCTCCTGCCAACCTCAGGTGCGTCAGAGTAGAACTGTGCTCTGCAGGGTTTTCAATGACTGATTTTTTTGGAAGTAGATTACCAGGCCTTTCTTCTGAGGCATATTTTGACGGCTCAAACCTCTAAACTTTCAGTTAATAGCCAAATGTGTTAACCATTTGCACCACCCAGAGTCTTCTATATATATAAAGCCTAAGAATATACAAGAGAATATTTACAGTGGTGTCTCTTGGACATGAGCTTATTAACTAAGTATAACACTGTGAACACATTTTCAAAATCTGCTATCAATTGACATTGGTTACTTGGGAAAGGTGAAAAGAAAATATTTTACTAAAAGTTAAAAATAAATGAATAATTATGAGGACAATTCACATGATGATAAAACCCCTAACACATTGACTAATAAACACTTTGTCAACATCCATAATGGCAAACATCAGGTAATTATGACCTTAGCCTTTTTTATGTGTGTATTTACTATAAATCTATGAAATTGCAAGCTACTTGATTAGAGTTCATGGTAATGAGTATTTATGAGAAGGACTAAAAGTCATTCTGAGGAGACACAAAGTTTGTTTAGTAGCTAAAGTAAAACAATAGAGAGAGAAATAGACTGTGGCA
This sequence comes from Elephas maximus indicus, assembly GCF_024166365.1. Classification (NCBI taxonomy): domain Eukaryota; kingdom Metazoa; phylum Chordata; class Mammalia; order Proboscidea; family Elephantidae; genus Elephas; species Elephas maximus. Next base: position 39,733,819 of record NC_064830.1, read on the forward strand.
GGGAAAAGTAAAAAAATGCCATGCTTGGTAACTCTGAGGACTGACTTCATTAATTAATACAGACTTTAAAGTCCTTTCAAGAATACGAGCTAAAGGACTACAACCACTGCTGGTGTAGATAGTAGATACAGATCAAATGGGTTTCATTTAAAATATGGTGACTTCAGATAAGACTAATTAGCAGGATGACAAAAACAGTCAATAAAATAGAAACAAATTTTATTCTAAATGCTGGCAGCAATTAGCAGAATTAATTGGAAGTTGTTCCCTCTGCCCATTAGTACAAGAAAAGTTTTCACCAGTTTTTTGTTGCTGTTCGTTTGTTTTGTTTTGTTTTTTTTCCTTGTGTGGTAATAGTACATATCTTGTTATATCTGATAGAAGGTTGATTTCAGGGAAAGAGCAGGTGGTTGCAATGGGGTGGAGAGCTGGTGAGAGGGACATAAGAGAGAATGGTAGAGAGAGGTTTAAAGGGTCAGCAAGACCATCTATTCTGCTTTTATTGATTTGTTCAGAATTCTGCAATTTGGGCAGAGCTCAGCAAGGATGATCTATCTCTGTGTCATGGAGCATTAGCTAGAATGTTTTGAGTAAGGCTGAAGACTCCACTTTTTGGATGACCTCATACACATGGCCAGCAGATGGATGCTGACTGTCAGCTGGGAGCTCATCTGAGCTTGTTTCCTGGGGTCTCAGTTCTATGTGCAGCCTCTCCACATGGCTAGGTTGGGTTTCTCACAGACTGGTGGTCTTAGAGTTGTTGAATTCCTTACCTGGAGGCTCAAATCTCCTTAAGAGATAAAGGTGGAATTTTCCAGGCCTTCTTAAGGCTTAGATCTAAAATAGGCATAGCATCATTTCTGCCACATTTTAGATATTAAAGCAAGTCACTGCCTACATTCAGGGGAGGGGATCACACATGGGTGTGAATATCGAGAAATGCGATTCACTGGAAATCGTCAAAGGAACAGTCTACTCCACTGGCCTATAAAAGAGATGATTGACATTTGACATGAATAATAATTTTTCACATTGTTAACAAAATTAAAACAGTCTCTAACAGAGGGTCAAGATGACTAAAAAGTAAACACCTTTTTAGCTGAGTCCATGTCACCCCAGACTAATGCTCTATTGAAGAGCGTAAGGTAAAAATATCACCATCAGGTGAAATCTAGAGGATTTTCAGATTTTGAGACAAGTTCTTTATGAAGGGAAATTTACTAGCCAGAAACTTAGAGGTCCGTGTTTGTTTCCCTGCCCCAATAGAACATTTGTTTAGCTTACACACTGTCTTACTTGCTTGCTAAGCAGAAATGTATTGCATCTGCTTTATGGACAGGTGGTATGTAAGGTCAACAATATATTTTAAAATGGAACCATATTCTACGACAGAGTCTGAAAATATTGGTCTCAGATGGATCTGAACTGTCTGAGAAAAGTAGTTTAAGGAAGAAGTCTCAGCTTTACCCTCTCCTGTTCCTGGCACTCCTTGGAAACCCTATGGGGCAGCTCTACTCCGTCCTATACAGTCGCTATAAGTTGGAATCAACTTGATGGCAACAGGTTTGGTTTGGGTTTTTTGGTACCTAATAAAGCCCTCCAGAATTTGTATTACAGAATTACAGGAGATCAGGACTGCCGTAGTAGAAGGATGAACAAGCAACCTTAATTAAGTTTCTGTCACAGCTGTTTTCTCTTCATCTTTGATACTCACTACCACCACCACTTCTAAGCCTCAGTTTCTTCCTCTTTGATAACGCATGGAAATCTAGCTATGAGGATTAAGTGAGATTAAACAAGATAAAGTAAAATAGAACAAAATAAGAAACATGAACTGCATTATATACTGTTAAGTATTATACAAAAGTACAGTTTCATGATGATGGTACATAGAGGTCTATTTTAAGGAATTTCACCTTTTTTTCCCCCTTGGAAAATGTTTTACCGGATGTTCTCACGCACTGGGAGTGTAGCTTCCTACTGCTGTATCTCTCTTTGCAGGTGTTTTTGAGTCCTTCATGTGAAGAAAATATTCTAGGAATTTTACAGATGTTGAATAAGTATCCAGGATATAAATGCTAATTATGAGTGAGGAAAGCCACTTTAGAAATGCCGAATGTGAAGTGTAGTACCTCCAGGCCACTTGACATTTTCATTAAGAAAACTCTTGCTAAGAGTGATTATTTTCACCTCACTTGGTCATGCCTAAAGATAGGAATGTGTTCTTCCTCATAAACAATGTTGATTTCTTTCTAAAAATCTCAAATCAGGAAATACTGACTAAGCCTAGTATTTCACACTTTCTTAGGCACTCCTGGGGAGGTAAAAGAAGTATGAAATGGGTCCAAAGCCCTTGAAGAGTTTGTGACCTATTACTAATTTGAAATAGTCTATAATTCTACCATGGGCTGGATGGGACAGCTGTGGGTGGATAGAAACTAATACAGCTTAGGGAAGGAGAAAACAATGGCAGACAGAGGCAGGCAGTGGAGGCTTCTTGAACGCAGTTTAATATCCATTTCTGTATCCCAAGCATAAAGAAGTGTTTGACGGTAATGTTTATGAACTTTAATAGGTTATTAAAGATTAAGATGGTCAGAGACAGAGGTGCACAGAAGGTATTTAAGATGGAAGGGAAAGCTTGAGATGAGAATAACTGCAAGAGATGGTTCCTGCTAAGAATTCAGGGATATCAGGTTGGCGAGGTAAGGAACAGAAACCCTGGTGTTCTAGTGGTTAAGAACTACAGCTGCTAACCAAAAGGTTGGCAGTTCAAATCTACCAGGCCTTCCTTGAAAACTTTATGGAGCATTTCTACTCTGTCCTATGGGGTCGCTCTGAGTCAGAATCGACTCCACAGCAATGGGTTTGGGTTTTTTTAGGTAAGGAAAGGCCAGCTGTGAGGGGACGGAGGGATCCGGCTTTCTTCTGAGAAGCAATAAAGAGCAATTATGATAGGCTTTTAAGTAAGACATTTCCATTTTACCAAAAAAATTCTGGAGTGAAAATGTTCTGTAGAGTCATTTCCAACATTGAGAGTTCAAAGTCTTACAAAATTCTGGTATTAAGGAAGAGAGAAAAATCTTAAACATCGAGTCATTTTTCAATGACGGAATTGTCTTTGATTAATCAGAGGATATTTCCTTTCTGATTGTGTCTCCTTTCATCTATTTCTATTTTATACATTTCTACATTTCTATAGAGTAAAAATCCACTCCTTTGAAGCCGTAATAAGAGATTTCTTTTTGTGTTTTTTTTTTTTTTTACCATTTTTATTCAGAAAACGTATTCTGTTTGTGAAGATGTTATAATAACAGCCTCAGAAGCAAGTGAGGTAAGGCCACTGGAAGCACAATGGCTCGTATTACAGTTATTATTGTCTTGAAACAAAATGCCTCCTTAAGGAATTTCAATGCGAAGGTAAACAATCACTGATTCAGGTTGTCATCAAGTAAAAGAAAATGTGGAAAGAGAATGATGTCTCATGAAAAGGTCTGTCTGGATGTGAATTATGAAAATAGCATGTGACTTCTGATTTTTTTTGTGTGGGGGTATATATCAGAATCAAAGAGTTCCCTTAAACTGTGAAGTGAAAGGTGCTTAGCCTGTTCCTACTTACATATGCTTATGGGTGGAGAGAGGGAGCTAAACTAATAGATAACCCTGCACTGGCAGAACCTGGCTAAATATTCAGATAAACACAAAAGTCAGGTGAACACACATGCCTGGGCAGCCCCTGGAGGTACAGCTAAGCCAGCATTGCCTGCTTCTCTGTATTCTACAGGAATGCTAATTTTAACACCAGCCTGGATCTGCACTTAGCAAATCTCCAGCCATTGCACACCGATTTAGAATTGTACCTGACATATCCTAAAACGATACTTTGATTTTTCACTCTCAAACCATGCAATTTGGGTTTCTAAAACTTCAGCTGAGAATGAATGCATTTAACATTTGACTTTGGTAGGAAAAAATGTTTCACTAGAGAAATATGTGTCTCCACGAGCACAATTGTTAATTCAAACTCCGTCTATGCAATTTAAGTGAACGGGTGTGGAGTACGTAGTAGGTATTCAGTTACGCTGCTACATCAAATGTTATGAACTAAATGGTCAGAACTCAAAACTGGACAATTTGAAAATGAATTAAATGCTACCCTGAGCATAGTGGTTAAGAGCTATGGCTGCTAACTAAAAGTTGGCAGTTTGAACCCACAGGTGCTACTTGGAAGCTCTAAGGGGCAGTCCTACTCTGTCCCGTAGGGTTGCTATGAGTTGGAATCCACTCAACAGCAACAGGTCTGTTTGTTTGTTGGAACAACCAGAGATGGGAGGAAAATGATTAACTGTTCTAAGGTATGACGGAAAAATGAGGAATTTATATGCCCTGAAGGATAATCCACAGGAAAGTGCACACACAGTAGCTGCCATGCCATCCTATTTTTCCCCTTAAAAGTGCAACACTTGCTTATATGACAGCCACCTCCCCCTGCTCCTCTGTAAAGAGATTACAGACACATGGTCCATGGATTTTATTCTAAAGACATGTCAATGAAGGGAAACCATACCATCTTTGTATTTCACATCTAAATATGACTTCCATGTGACAACACGAAAATTGCTTCACTTCTCTATGCCATATTATCATCTGCTGAAGACAAGTTTTGAAATAAGTGATTTCATGTGGCTTAGATGATACCCTGATTATCTATAATGGCACTAGAGGTTGTTTCTTCTCACCTCTTTTTTACCATAATTTTAAAACTACCCAGAAAGGAAAGTTTGTTTACAGGTAAGAAATCTTTTTAATAGGCTTTATTTATTAGGGCAGGTTTAGGTTTACAGAAAAAAAACTTGTGCAGAAGGTATATAGTTCCCATGTTATCTCTTGTTCCCCTGTACCCAGTTTCTCCTGTTATTAACAGCTTGCATTCTTGTGGTACATTTGTTACAACTGATAAACCAATTAAGGTGAGCATTTTTAGAAGCTGGGATAACAGAATTATCAAACCTGAGTTACACAATTCCCAAATGCATGCTCCTGGGAAGACGATGACCCAAAGTCTTACGCAGCAGGTCATTTGGCAGAGAGGGGCATTGGAATGGCCAAAAGTGAAGCTGTAAAGAAACTGAGAAAGTCCATGTGCTCCTGCCTCTTGACTATTGTCTCAGCTCTGGGACTCAGGACCTCAGGGTCTTCCATTTACTGAGCACCTACCTTGTGTCAGGCACCACATTAGGTGTCAAGCAATCATAAACAAAACACAAAACCCACTGTGCTCCTAGAACACAATTCTAGTGAGGAAAGATAGACAATGAACAAATATGAACATTATGTTTGGTAGTGATAAGTGCAATGAAGAGACAAAGTTGGCTGGAGGGAGAGATTTGAGTATAAGGAAAGCTACAGGAGATAGGTTGGTCAGCAGAGGCTTTTCTGAGGAGGTGATATTTGAGCAGAGATCTGCAGGCAATGAGGAAGCTGCCATGTGGATAATTTGGAGAAAATCACCCTAGTCTGGAGAAACAGAAAGTGCAAATCAAGTCCTGAGGCTAGAACTGCTTGGTGAGTTCTAGAAAACATCCATTAACCATGTGGCTGGAGTGACAATCAGGAAGAAAAGTAGACAGAGCAGGCAGCCAGCTCATATGGGTCACTGTTGGTGGCTTACTGCTGGTAAGAACTATGGTTTTATTCTGAATCAAGTGGGAAACCATTAAAAGGATTTTAGTAGATAGGTAATATGATCTAACTTTAATAGTAGAATGATCACTTTGGATGTTTTATAGAAAATAGACTTCAGAGGAGTAAGCATGTAAGAGGAAGATGAGTTTAAGAATGATTGGGAGGTGGGGCCAAGATGGCTGACTAGGTAGAAGCTACCTCGGATCCCTCTTGCAACAAAGACTCAGAAAAACAAGTGAATCGATCATGTACATGACAATCTACGAACCCCGACCATCAAACACAGATCTAAAGAGTTGACCTGAGTGACAGAGACTCAGCCAGTGCAACAAGCTGCACACTGACGTGGCTAATGACAGAATGAGCAACCGTGGGGAAGCAGCAACTGTTTTCGGAGCCTGGAGCCAGCGTCCCAGTCAGAAAACCTTGGTGCTGGGCTTTGGACTGGGCGCAGGGGAGCTGAGCACAGCATCTTGAGATGGCGCAAACACAGGATGCAGCCCTGGCCCCCAGAAGTGACCTCGGGGGAAGCCCAGCCAGTGCACGCAGGCAGCACAGGGACACTGCTGGCAGGAGGAGAAGTCACCAGGAGGCAGTGACTGGTTTTGGAGCCTGGAGTGCGGCATCCCAGCCGGGGAACCTTGGCACTGGGCTTTGGACAGGGAGTGGAGGAACTGACCATGGCTTCTGAGACAACACAAGCACAGGACGTGGGCCTGACCCTCGGGGGCAATCTGGACCCAGCCAGCGCACACAGGCTACACGTCCCTCGGGAATCTCAGATAAAACAGTCATCACCAAGCAAGATAAGTAACTTTGTCTATATTCCTGGGGGTTACTCTCTCCTATCTATCTGATCCCTCCCTCCCCTTCCCAGGCAGCTTCATTAAACACTGGAATTTCCTGGCCAGAGAGTGAAGTGCTTTGCGTTTTTTTGTTTGTTTCTTTGTTTTTGTCTTTTCCTAACCCATTCTCCTGGCCTGAGGGAAGCAGCTACAAAAAAACCCAGGGACCAAAAATCCTTCCCTGACTTCCCGAAATTGGACTAAAAATACAGAACCAGCTCCAGCCAAGCATATGAGATCCACAGTCTTGGGCTTTCATCCCTGCAGGGAACAAGGTGGCTATAAGAATGCAAAGGCAATTCTGATAGTGATCTGACTATAATTGTTTTAGCCGCTAACTGGAAAGATGAGTTTCCCAGGCCTGATATCTCTACCTATTAAACAGAGCCCTCACTGACCCACAACAGGGAACTGAGGGCTAAAGCTCCACCCAAACCACCTACCCTCCTGCCATAGGGGTCTGAGGATAATGACACCTACCAATCTCTAGAGGTACAAGAATTGGGTGCCTAAGGTACAGCTGCAGAGCCCACCCACCAAAGTGCTTTAAGAATAGAGACACACCTACCTCACTGGCACTTGGGGGAAGCCTGTCAGCATCCTGCTCCCCCCCCCCGTGGTGTGACCCCTTGCTGCTACTAGAATCTGATGCACATAGCTATCACCACTACTCCTCTAAGTGAATACATGACAGTCCACACCACACACATGGTGACCCAAAATGAGATTCTACTCAAGAATAGTGAACGGACTCTTAGGCTTATATATCTGGTAACTGCCCAAACCACCTGGTAATAGGACATAAGTGATTCAAAGGCTACAACAATCAAGACAGCACAATCTAGCAGCCCCTCTATGTATATTGAAAGAAAACAAAACAAGATAAGACTCGGTGAGCAAATATAAAATAAATCATTATAATATCTTATAGATGGCTTGGAGACACCAGTCGATATCAAAACACATAAAGAAGCAGACTATGATTGCTTCTACAACTCCGCAAATTAAAGAATCAAAATCTTTCCCAAATGAAAATACAATCCTGGAATTGCCAGATGGAGAATATAAAAAACTAATTTACAGAATGCTTCAAGACATCAGGGATGACCTCAGAAATGAAATAAGGCAATTACAGAAAAAGCCAAGGAACACACTGATAATGCAGTTGAAGAAATCAAAAAGATTATTCAAGAACATAGTGGAAAAATTAATAAGCTGCAAGAAGCCATAGAGAGGCAGCATTCAGAAATCCAAAAGATTAACAGTAAAATTACAAAATTAGACAACTCGATAGGAAGTCAGAGGAGCAGAATCGAGCAATTGGAATGCAGAGTGGGGGAGCTGGAGGATAAGGCAATTGACACCAATATAGTTGAAGAAAAATCAGATGAAAGCATTTAAAAAAATGAAGAAAGCCTAAGAATCATGTGGGACTCTATCAAAAAGAATAACTTGCATGTGATTGGAGTTTCAGAACAGGGAGGGATAACAGAAAATACAGAGAGAATAGTTGAAGATCTGTTGGCAGAAAACTTCCCTGACATCATGAAAGATGAAAGGATATCTATCCAAGATGCTCATTGAACCCCATATAAGAATGATCCAAAAAGAAAATCACCAAGACATATTATTATCAAACTTTCCAAAACCAAAGATAAAGAGAAAATTTTAAAAGCAGCCAGGGATAAAAGAAAGGTCTCCTACAAAGGAGAATCAATAAGTTCAGACTACTCAGCAGAAACCATGCAGTCAAGAATGCAATGGGATGACATATATAGAGCACTGAAGGAGAAAAACTGCCAGCCAAGGATCATATACCCAGCAAAACTCTCTCACAAATATGAAAGTGAAATTAAAACATTTACAGATAAACACAATCTTAGAGAATTTCCAAAAACCAAACGAAAGCTACAAGAAATACTAAAGGAAATTGTTTGGTCAGAAAATCAATAATATCAGATACCAACAGAACACAAGGTCACAGAACAGAACATCCTGATATCAACTCAATTAGCGAAATCACAAAAACAAATTAAGATTAATTTCAAAAAGAAAAAAAAAATGCTCAAAACGGAATCATTGTAGTCATTATGTAAAAGATCACAATAATAAAAAAGAGGGACTAAATACAGGAGACATAGAACTGCCATATGGAGAGGAAAACAAGACGATATAGGACTATACAAGCTGGGTTTTTACTTAGAAAAATAGGAGTAAATATTAGGGTAACCACAAAGAGGTATAACAATTCCATAACTCAAAATAAAAACCAAGAAAAACATAATGACACAGCAGACATAAATTTGACTACTATGAAAATGAGGAACACACAATTTACAAAGAGAAACAGCACAAAAAACTAAGTGGAAAAGTGAAATTGTCAACAACACACAAAAAAAGGCATCAAAATGGCAGCACTAAACACATACTTATCTGTAATTACGCTGAATGTAAATGGATTAAATGCACCAATAAAGAGACAGAGAGTCTCAGACTGGATAAAGAAACACGAACCGTCTATATGCTGCCTACAAGAGACACACCTTAGACCTAGAGACAGAAACAAACTAAAACTCAAAGGATGGAAAAAAATATATCAAGCAAACAACAATCAAAAAAGAGCAGGAGTAGCAATATTAATTTCTGACAAAATAGACTTTAAAGTTAAATCCACCACAAAGGATAAAGAAGGACACTACATAATGATCAAAGAGACAATTGACAAGGAAGATATAACCATATTAAATATTTATGCACCCAATGACAGGGTTGCAAGATACATAAAACAAACTTTAACAGAACTGAAAAGTGAGATAGACACCTCCTCAATTATAGTAGGAGACTTCAAAACTCCAGTTTCGGAGAAGGATAGGACTTCCAGTAAGAAGCTCAATAGAGACACGGAAGACCTAATTGCTACAATCAACCAACTTGACCTCATAGACTTATACAGAACACTCCACCCAACAGCTGCAAAGTATACTTTTTTTTCTAGTGCACATGGAACATTCTTTCAAATAGATCATGTATTAGGTCATAAAACAAACCTTTGCAGAATCCAAAACATCGAAATATTACAAAGCATCTTCTCAGGCCACAAGGCCATAGAAGTGGAAATCAATAAGAGAAAGATCAGAGAAAACAAAAATCAAATACTTGGAAACTGAACAATACCCTCCTGAAAAAAGACTGGGTTATAGAGGACATTAAGGAGGGAATAAAGAAATTCATAGAATGCAATGAGAATGAAAACACTTCCTATTAAAACTTCTGGGACACAGCAAAAGCAGTGCTCAGAGGCCAATTTATATCGATAAATGCACACATACAAAAAGAAGAAAGAGCCCAAATCAGAGAACTGTCCCTTCAACTTGAACAGATAGAAAGCAAGCAACAAAAGAATCCATCAGGCACCAGAAGAAAACAAATAATAAAAATTAGAGCTGAACTAAAAGAATTAGAGAACAGAAAAACAATTGAAAGAATTAACAAAGCCAAAAGCTAGGTCTTTCAAATAATTAACAAAATTGATAAACCATTGGCCAGACTGACTAAAGAAATACACGAAAGGAAACAAATAACCCGAATAAGAAACGAGATGGGCCATATCACAACAGACCCAACTGAAATTAAAAGAATCATATCAGATTATTACGAAAAATTGTACTCTAAACAAATTTACAAACCTAGAAGAAATGGATGAATTCCGAGAAAAACACTACCTACCTAAACTAACACAGTCAGAAATAGAACAACTAAATAGACCCATAACAAGAAAAGAGATTGAAAAGGTAATCCAAAAACTCCCAACAAGAAAAAGCCCTGGCCCGGATGGCTTCACTGCAGAGCTCTACCAAACTTTCAGAGAAGAGTTAACACCACTACTACTAAAGGTATTTCAAAGCATAAAAAATGATGTAATACTACCTAACTCATTCTATGAAGCCACCATATCCCTGATACCAAAACCAGGTAAAGACACCACAAAAACAGAAAATTACAGACCTATATCCCTTATGAACATAGATTCAAAAATCCTCAAGAAAATTCTAGCCAATAGAATTCAACAACATATCAAAAAAATAATCCACCACGACCAAGCGGGATTTATACCAGGTATGCAAGGCTGGTTTGATACTAGAAAAACCATTAATGTAATCAACCATATAAATAAAACAAAAGACAAAAACCACATGATCTTATCAATTGATGCAGAAAAGGCATTTGACAAAGTCCAACACCCATTAATGATAAAAACTCTCAGCAAAATAGGAATTGAAGGAAAATTCCTCAACATAATAAAGGGCATCTATACAAAACCAACAGCCAACATCACTCTAAATGGTGAGAGCCTGAAAGCATTTCCCGTGAGAACGGGAACCAGACAAGGATGCCCTTTATCACCGCTCTTATTCAACATTATGGTAGAGGTCCTAGCCAGAGCAATTAGGCTAGATAAAGAAATGAAGGGCATTCGGATTGGCAAGGAAGAAGTAAAATTATCTCTATTTGCAGATAACGTGATCTTATACACAGAAAACCCTAAGGAATCCTCCAGAAAACTACTGAAACTAATAGAAGAGTTTGGCAGAGTCTCAGGTTATAAGATAAACATACAAAAATCACTTGGATTCCTCTACATTAACAGAAAGAACATCGAAGAGGAAATCACCAAATCAATACCATTCACGGTAGCCCCCAAGAAGATAAAATACTTAGGAATAAATCCTACCAAAGATATAAAAGACCTATACAAAGAAAACTACAAAGTACTAGTGCAAGAAACTGAAAGGACCTACTTAAGTGGAAAAACATACCTTGCTCATGGATAGGAACACTTAACATAGTAAAAATGTCTATTCTACCAAAAGCCATCTATACATACAATGCACTTCCGATCCAAATTCCAATGACATTTTTTAATGTGATGGAGAAGCAAATCACCAACTTCATATGGAAGGGAAAGAAGCCCTGGATAAGTAAAGCATTACTGAAAAAGAAGAAGAAAGTGGGATGCCTCACTCTACCTGATTTTAGAACATATTATACAGCCACAGTAGTCAAAACAGCCTGTTATTGGTACAACAGGCACATAGACCAATGGAACAGAATTGAGAACCCAGATATGAATTTATCCACATATGAGCAGCTGATATTTGACAAAGGCCCAGTGTCAGTTAATTGGGGAAAAGATAGTCTTTTTAACAAATGGTGCTGGCATAACTGGATATCCATTGCAAAAAAATGAAATAGGACCCATACCTCACACCAAGCACAAAAACTAACTCCAAGTGAATCAAAGACCTAAACATAAAGACTAAAATGATAAAGATCATGGAAAAAAAAAATAGGGACAGCGTTAGGAGCCTTAATACAAGGCATAAACAGAATATAAAACATTACCAAAAATGACGAAAAGAAACCAGATAACTGGGAGCTCCTAAAAATCAAGCACCTATGCTCATCTAAAGACTTCATCAAAAGAGTAAAAAGACCACCTACAGATGTGGAAAGAATTTTCATCTATGACATCTCCGACCAGCACCTGATCTCTAAAATCTATATGATTCTGTTAAAACCACAAAAAGACAAACAACCCAATCAAAAAGTGGGCAAAGGATATGAACATGCACTTCACTAACGAAGATATTCAGGCAGCTAACAGATACATGAGAAAATGCTCTCGATCATTAGCCATTAGAGAAATGCACATTAAAACTATGATGAGATTCCATCTCACTCCAACAAGGCTGGCATTAATCCAAAAAACACAAAATAATAAATGTCGGAGAGGCTGCGGAGAGATTGGAACTCTTACGCACTGCTGGTGGGAATGTAAAATGGTACAACCACTTTGGAAATCTATCTGGAGTTTTCTTAAAAAGTTAGAAATAGAACTACCATACAACCTAGAAATCCCACTCCTCGGAATATACCCTAGAGAAATAAAAGCCTTTATACAAACAGATATATGCACACCCATGTTTATTGCAGCACTGTTTACAATAACAAAAAGATGGAAGCAACCAAGGTGTCCATCAACAGATGAATGGTTAAATAAATTGTGGTATATTCACACAATGGAATACTACACATCGATAAAGAACAGTGACGAATCTGTGAAACATTTCATAACATGGAGGAACCTGGAAGGCATTATGCTGAGTGAAATTAGTCAGATGCAAAAGGACAAATATTGTATAAGACCAGTATTATAAGATCTTGAGAAATAGTATAAACTAAGAAGAACACATTCTTTTGTGGTTACAAGAGCGGGGAGGGAGGGAGGGTGGAAGAGGGTTATTTACTGATTAGTTAGTAGATAAGAACTACTTTAGGTGAAGGGAAGGACGATACTCAATACAGGGAAGATCAGCTCAACTGGACTGGACCAAAAGCAGTTTCCAGGATAAACTGAATGCTTTGAAGTTCAGCGGAGCAAGGGCGGAGGTTTGGGCACTATGGCTTAAGGGGACTTCTAAGTCAATTGGCAAAATAAATTCTATTATGAAAACATTCTGCATCCCACTTTGAAGTGTGGCGTCTGGGGTCTTAAATGCTAATAAGCGGCCATCTAAGATGCATCAGTTGGTCTCAACCCACCTGGATCAAAGGAGAATGAAGAACACCAAGGTCACATGATAACTATGAGCCCAAGAGACAGAAAGGGCCACATGAACCAGAGACCTACATCATCCTGAGACCAGAAGAACTAGATGGTGCCCGGCCACAACGATGACTGCCCTGACAGGGAGCACAACAGAGAACCCCTGAGGGAGCAGGAGATCAGTGGGATGCAGGCCCCAAATTCTCATAAAAAGACCATACTTAATGGTCTGACTGAGACTAGAGGAATCCCGGCGGTCATGGTCCCCAAACCTTCTGTTGGCCCAGGACAGGAACCATTCCCGAAGACAACTCATCAGACATGGATGGGTTGGACAATGGGTTGGAGAGAGATGCTGATGAAGATTGAGCTACTTGTATCAGGTGGACACTTGAGACTGTGTTGGCATCTCCTGTCTGGAGGGGAGATGCGAGGGTAGAGAGGGTTAGAAACTGGCAAAACGGTCACGAAAGGAGAGACTGGAAGGAGGGAGAAGGCTGACTCATTAGGGGGAGAGTAAATGGGAGTATGTAGTAAGGTGTATATAAGCTTATATGTGACAGACTGACTTGATTTGTAAACTTTCACTTAAAGCACAATAAAAATTATTTTTTAAAAAAGAATCATTGGAATATGCAATGATAGAATAAAACAAGAAATGATTATGGTTTAGACATTAGTGGTAGTGATATGGGTTGTGAAATGGGATCATATTTTGTATATATTTTACAGGTGTTATGGACTGAATTGGGTCCCCCCAAAATACATTTTGGAATCCTAACCTGTGGATATAATCCCACTTGGGAATATGGTCTTCTTTGTTATGTTAATAAGGTTGTATCAGTGTTGAGTGTGTCTTACGCACAATGACTTTTTTTTATAAGTTAAAGCCTACAAATCAAGTCAGTCTCTCACACAAAAACCCATATACAATATACATCTTGCTACACACTCCCAATTACTCTCACCCTAATGAGACAGCCCGCTCTCTCTCTCCACTCTCTCTTTTCATGTCCATTTTGCCAGCTTCTAACCCCCTCCACCCTCTCATCTCCCTTCCAGGCAGGAGATGCCAACATAGTCTCAAGTGTCCACCTGATCCAAGAAGCTCACTCCTCACGAGCACCCCTCTCCAACCCATTGTCCAGTCTAATCCACGTCTGAAGAGTTGGCTTTGGGAATGGTTCCTGTCCTGGGCCAACAGAAGGTCTGGGGGCCATGACCACCAGGGTCCTTCCAGTCTCGGTCAGACCATTAAGTCTGGTCTTATGAGAATTTGGGGTCTTCATCCCACTGCTCTCCTGTTCCCTCAGGGGTTCTCTGTTGTGTTCCCTGTCAGGGCAGTCATTGGTTGTAGCCAGGCACCACCCAGTTCTTCTGGTCTCAGGATGATGTAGTCTCTGGTTCATGTGGCCCTTTCTCTCTCTTGGGCTCGTAATCGCCTTGTGTCCTTGGTGTTCATTCTCCTGTGATCCAGGTGGGTTGAGACCACTTGTTGCATCCCAGATGGCTGCTTGCTAGCATCCAAGACCCCAGAAGCCACTATTCAAATTGGGACGCAGAATGTTTTCTTAGCAGATTTTATTATGCTAATTGACTTAGATGTCCCCTGAAACCGTGGTCCCCCAACCCCTGCCCCTGTTACACTGGCCTTTGAAGCATTCAGTTTATTCAGGAAACTTCTTCACTTTTGGTTTAGTCCAATTGTGCTGACCTCTCCTGTGTTGTGTGCTGTCTTTCCCTTCACCTAAAGTAGTTCTCATCTACTATCTAATTAGTGAATGCCCGTCTCCCACCCTCCCTCCCTCCCCTCCTTGTAACCACAAAATATTTTCTTCTCAGTTTAAACTATTTCTCAAGTTCTTATAATAGTGGTCTTATACAATATTTGTCCTTTTGCAACTAATTTCACTCAGCATAATGCCTTCCAGGTTCCTCCATGTTATGAAATGTTTCACAGATTCATCACTGTTCTTTATCGATGTTTTTTTTTTTTAGTATTCCATAGTGTGAATATAACATAATTTATTTACCCATTCATCCATTGACGGGCACCTTGGTTGCTTCCATCTTTTTGTTATTGTAAACAGTGCTGCAATAAACATGGGTGTGCATATATCTGTTCATGCAAAGGCTCTTATTTCTCTAAGATATATTCCAAGGAGTGGGCTTGCTGGATCGGATGGTACTTCTATTTCTAACTTTTTAAGGAAGTGCCAAATCGATTTCCAAAATGGTTGCACCATTTGACGTTCCCACCAGCAGTGTGTAAGTGTTCCAATCTCTCCACAGCCTCTCCAACATTTATTATTTTGTGTTTTTGGATTAATGTCTGCCTCGTTGGAGTGAGATGAAATCTCATTGTAGTTTTGATCTGCATTTCTCTAATGGCTAATGATTGTGAACATTTCCTCATATATCTGTTAGCTACCTGAATGTCTTCTTTAGTGAAATGTCTATTCATATCTTTTGCCCATTTTTTAATTGGGTTATTTGTCTCTTTGCAGTTGAGTTTTTGCTGTATCATGTAGATTTTGGAGATCAGGCGCTAATCAGAAATGTCATAGCTAAAAACTTTTTCCCAGTCTGTAGGTAGCCTTTTCACTCTTTCGGCAAAGTTTTTGGATGAGCATAAGTGTTTGATTTTTAGGAGCTCCCAGTTATCTAGTTTTTTTTCTGCATTCTTTATAACGTTTTGTATACTGTTTATGCCACGTATCAGGGCTCCTAACATTGTCCCTATTTTTTCTTCCATGATCTTTATCATTTTAGATTTTATATTTAGGTCTTTCATCCATTTTGAGTTAGATTTTGTGCATGGAGTGAGGTATGGGTCTTGTTTCATTTTTTTGCAGATGGATATCCAGTTATGCCAGCACCATTTGTTGAAAAGACTCTTTTCCCCATTTAACTGTTTTGGGGCCTTTGTCAAATATCAACTGCTCATATGTGGATGGGTTTATGTCTGGATTCTCAATTCTGTTCCATTGGTCTATGTATTTGTTGTTGTACCAGTACCAGGCTGTTTTGACTACTGTGACGGTATAATAGGTTCTAAAATCAGGTAAAGTAAGGCCTCCAACTTTGTTCTTTTTCAGTAATGCCTTATTTATCCGGGTCCTCTTCCCCTTCCATTTGAAGCTGGTGATTTGTTTCTGCATCTTATTAAAGAATGTCCTTGGGATTTGGATTGGAAGTGCATTAAATGTATAAATTGCTTTTGGTAGAATAGACATTTTCACAATGTTAAGTCTTCCTATCCATGAGCAAGGTATGTTCTTCTACATATGTAAGTCTCTTTTGGTTTCTTGCAGAAGTGTGCTGTAGTTTTCTTTGTATAAGTCTTTTACATCTCTGGTAAGATTTATTCCTAAGTATTTTATCTTCTTGGTGGCTACTGTAAATGGCATTGATTTGGTGATTTCCTCTTCAATGTTCTTTTTGTTGGTGTAGAGGAATCCAACTGATGTTTGCATGTTTATCTTGTTTCCCGATACTCTGCTGAACTCTTCTATTAGTTTCAGTAGTTTTCTGGAGGATTCCTCAGGGTTTTCTGTGTATAAGATCATGTCATCTGCAAATAGAGATACTTTTACTTCTTCCTTGCCAATCTGGATGCCTTTATTTCTTTATCTAGCCTAATTGCTCTGGTTAGGACTTCCAGCAAAATGTTGAGTAAGAGTGGTGATAAAGGGCATCCTTGTCTGGTTCCCGATCTCAGTGGGAATGCTTTCAGGCTCTCTCTATTTAGGGTGATGTTGGCTGTTGGCTTTGTATAAATGCCCTTTATTATGTTGAGGAATTTTCCTTCTATTCCTATTTTGCTGAGCGTTTTTATCATGAATGAGTGTTGAACTTTGTCAAATACCTTTTCTGCACCACCAATTGATAAAATCATGTGATTCTTGTCTTTTGTTTTATTTATGTGGTGGATTACATTAATTTTTTTTTTTTTTTTTAATGTTGAACCATCCCTGCATAACTGGTATGAATCCTACTTGGTTATGGTGAATTATTTCTTTGATATGTTGTTGAATTCTATTGGCTAGAATTTTGTTGAGGATTTTTGCATCTACATTCATGAGGGATATAGGTCTGTAATTTTCTTTTCTTGTGGTGTCTGTACCTGGTTTTGGTATCAGGGAGATGGTGGCTTCATAGAATGAGTTTGGTAGCATTCTGTCCTTTTCTATGCTCTGAAATACCTTTAGTAGTAGTGGTGTTAACTCTTCTCTGAAAGTTTGGTAGAACTCTGCAGTGAAGCCGTCCGGGCCAGGGCTTTTTTTTGTTGGGAGTTTTTTGATTACCTTTTCATGTCTTCTTTTGTTATGGGTCTGTTTAGTTGTTCTACCTCTGTTTGTGTCAGTTGAGCTAGTAGTGTGTTTCTAGGAATTCATCCATTTCTTCTAGGTTTTCAAATTTGTTTGAGTATAGTTTTTCATAGTAATCTGATATGATTCTTTTAATTTCAGTTGGGTCTGTTGTAATATCGTCCATCTCACTTCTTCTTTGGGTTATTTGCTTCCTGTCCTGTTTTTCTTTTGTCAGTTTGACCAGTGGCTTATCAATTTTGTTGATTTTTTCAAAAAAACAGCTTTTGGTCTTGTTAATTCTTTCAATTATTTTTTCCGTTTCCTATTGCATTTTTATTGCATTCAGTTCAGCTCTAATTTTTATTATTTGTTTTCTCCTGGTGCCTGTGGGTTTCTTTAGTTGCTCTCTTTCTATTTGTTCAAGTTGTAGGGTTAATTCTTTGATTTTGGCCCTTTCTTCTTTCTGGATGTGTGCGTTTATTGATATAAATTGACCTCTGAGCACCACTTTTGCTCTGTCCCAAAGGTTCTGATAGGAAGTGTCTTTTTTATTGGATTCTCTGAATTTTATTCCAGCCTTAATGTCTTCTATAACCCAGTCTTTTCTGAGCAGGGTATTGTTCAGTTTCCAAGTGTTTGATTTCTTTTCCCTGCTTTTCCTGTTACTGATTTCCACTTTTATGGCCTTATGGTCAGAGAAGATGCTTTGTAATACTTCAGTGTTTTGGATTCTGCTAAGGCTTGCTTTATGACCTAATATGTGGTCTATTCTCGAGAATGTTCCATGTGCACTAGAAAAGAAAGTATACTTGGCTGCTGTTGGGTGGAGTGTCCTGTATATATCTATGAGGTCAAGTTGGTTGATTGTGGCATTTAGATCTTCCATGTCTTTATTGAGCTCCTTTCTGGATGTCCTGTCCTTCACCGAAAGTGATGTGTTGAAGTCTCCCACTATAACTGTGGAGCTGTCTACCTCACTTTTCAATGCTGATAGAGTTTGTTTTATGTATCTTGCAACCCTGTCATTAGGTGCATAAATATTTAATATGGTTATATCTTCTTGGTGTATTGTCCCTTTAAGCATTATATAGTGTCCTTACTTATTCTTTATGATGGATTTAACTTTAAAGTCTATTTCGTCAGAAATTAATATTGCCACTCCTGCTCTTTTTTGATTGTTGTTTGCTTGATATATTTTTTTCCATCCTTTGAGTTTTAGTTTGTTTGTGTCTCTAAGTCTAAGGTGTGTCTCTTGTAGGCAGTATATGGATGGATCTTGTTCTTTAATCTATTCTGCCACTCTCTGTCTCTTTATTGGTGCATTGAGTCCATTTACTTTCAGGGTAATTATGGATAGGTATGAATTTAATGCTATCATTTTGATGTCTTTTTTTGTGTGTTGTTAACAGTTTCTTTTTCCCACTTGATTTTATGTGCTGAGTAGATCTTATATATTGTCCATTCCTCATATTTGTTGTTGTTGATTTTGTTTCTGCTGAGTCTGTACTTTCCCTTGTATTTTATTTTGATGAGTAGGATAGTTTGTCTCCTTTGTGGTTACCTTATTACTTACCCTTACTTTTATAAATTTATACCTAACTTTTATTTTTTTGTATCGCTGTATCTTCCTCTCCATATGGAAGGTATATGATTACATTTCTTAGTCCCTATTTATTATTTTGATGTTGTCTTCTTTTATATAATAACATCACTGTTACTCTGTTTTGAGCTTTTTTTTTTTTTTAATAATCTTGTTTTGTTTTTTTTTTGGGGTTTCCCTGTCTGGGTTGACTTCTGGTTGCTCTGCCCAGTGTTCTAGTCTTGAGTTGATACCTGATATTATTGATTTTCTAACCAAAGAACTCCCTGTAGTATTTCTTGTAGTTTTGGTTTGGTTTTTACAAATTCCCTAAACTTGTGTTTATCTGGAAATGTCTTAATTTCACCTTCATATTTAAGAGACAGTTTTGGTGTGCCGGATATCTGATTCTTGGCAGGCAATGTTTTTCTTTCAGTTTTTTAAATATGTCATCCCATTGCCTTCTTGCCTGCATGGTTTCTGCCGAGTGAAAATTTTTTTTTTTTTTTTTTTGCCGAGTAGTCTGAGCTTATTCTTATTGACTCTTCTCTGTAGGTGACTTTTCATTTATCCCTCGCTGCTCTTGTAATTCTCTCTTTATCTTTGGTTTTAGCAAGTTTGATTATAATATGTCTTGGTGACTTTCTTTTAACATCTACCTTATGTGGAGTTCGATAATCATCTTGGATAGATATCTTCTTGTTTTTCACAACATCAGGGGAGTTTTCTGCCAACAAATCTTCAACAATTTTCTCTGTATTTTCTGTTATCCTGCCCTGTCCTGGTACTCCAATCACTTGTAGGTTATTTCTCTTGATAGAGTCCCACATGGTTCTTAATGTTTCTTCATTTTTTTAATTCTTTTATCTGATTTTTCTTCAAATATATTAGTGCCAAGTGATTTATCTTCAAGTTCAGAAGTTCTAGTTTCTACTTGCTCAACTCTGCTTGTCTTTCTATTGAGTTGTCTAATTCTGTAATTTTATTGTTAATCTTCTGAATTTCTGATTGCTGTCTGTCTATGGATTTTCCCAGCTTATTAAACTTTTCATTATGTTCCTGAATAATCTTTCTAATTTCTTCAGTTGCTTTATCTGTGTGTTCCTTGGCATGTTCTGCATATTGCCTCATTTCCTTCCTGATGTCTTGAAGGGTTCTGTATATTAAACTTTTGTATTCTGCATCTGGTAATTCCAGGAATGCACTTTCATCTAGAAGATCCCTGGATTCTTTGTTTTGAGAGCCTGTTGAGGTGATCATGGTCTGTTTCTTTATGTGACTTGATATCAACTGTTTTCTCCAAGCCATCTATAAGTTATTGTATTAGTTTATGCTCACTTACTGTGTCATAGCTGCTTGCTTTGTTTTGTTTTGGTATACCCGTATGGGTTGCTTATGTGAGCTAGCTTGATTATTTTCACCATTGGAGCTCTGGTGTCCTGTCCCCAGCTGGCTGGAGCTGTTATCAGGTATATCAGTCTAGGAGTCCATTCAGTTTTCTTGTATGAATTCAGCTCATGTTTGCAGGTAGCTGATCATCAAATATGTGGTACAGGCTCTGTCCTACAGTCTTAGAAGGGCAGGGGTGATTGGCATATATACTGGTATCTGATTGAAGCAGGGTGTCAAGCTCTGAACAAGGCAGGGGACTGAGAACTGACCCCCAAGTGTCTCTGAGGAAAATGCATCTCTGTTCACTAGAGTGTGCTGGTGGGTGGGTTCTACAGAGGGACCATGGACACCCAAAGTTTTTGGTTTTAAGAACTGGGATGTACCAGTTTTCTTTGGGCCCCTGTCGCAGGTGGCTGGGTGACCTGAGTGGAGCTACCAGTCCTTAGGTCCCTGACATGGGTAGGTGAGGACCTTGTTTAATAGGCAAAGCAATGTCAAACTTCAAACACCCACCTCTCCACCGCACAGCTGAAATGTTTGGAGTTTGCCAACAAGGGCCTATTCTCCCAAAATAGGCTCACATGGGTCCATGCAGAAGGGAAAGGTGCTCAAGGTCTACGGACAGTTTATGCCTGGACAGGAGCTGCTCCTGTCCTGAGCTCCCCCAGTTAATGGAGCTAGCAAATTATCTTTTCCCCCAATTGCAATTTTTTTCCTTCCCCAAGGCCGGGAGGGTGGCTCTAGGTGCTCACCAGGGTCTATCTCAGGCCCAGGGATTCAGCTGCTGAAGCCTGCCTGGGGGTGGGGGGGGAGCATGGTAAAATATACCCAAGTACTTAGCTTTTGCTAAGAGTGCTGTTCTCCTCATGTTCCAGAGGTGTGAGTAGGCTGTGCGGCTGGCTGCTTCTCCCTGAGGAAACTGCGGTCAAACGCTAGTACCAGCCCGCTGCTGCCGCTTCCTCCGCCGCTCTGGGAATGGTGCCTGAGGGCTCCCGGCGATTCAGGTCTGGTAACTCCTCTCCACTTCTGAATGGTCTTTTCCTCCCCCTGTCCCTCAGTTCGTTGTCTAAGTTTGCCTTTGATGCTCAAGGCTCCCAGCTTGTCACAAATATACTCCCTTCACTTGTTTTTAGGTCTTCATTGTAAAGAGGGCTCTCAACCTAATGACTTTTGAGATACACAAAAGAGTAGATTAGACACAGAAAGAAGCAAGCACAAACAGAAGGGAAAATAGATGTCATGTGGAGATCTCCAAGGAACCAAGAAATGCTGGGGCTGGAGAAGCTGAGACAAGTATTATTTTTCTCCTAAGAGCTGACAGAGAGCGAACCTTCCCCTAGAGTCGGTGCACTGAACTCAGACTCCCAGCCTCCTAAACTGTGAAAAAAGTAAATTTCTGTTCTTTAAAACCACTCAGTTGTGGTATTTCTGTTACAGCAGCTCTAGGAAACTGAGACATACTGCTAACAGGATTTGCTTATGGATTGATACACTGCAAAGAGTAAATTTCTCTGTGTAATTCTATAGATGAATGCTTGGCAGAGCAGAAAGCAAGTACAAGTGAAATCCCTGAAAAATGTAATGTTGCTACCACTTGAAAAAACAGAATGACCCAGACAGTGGATTCAATATGTAAAGTAAGAGAGGTGTATCTGAGGAGTCTAACTTAGCATCCTTCAGTGCATATGAGGCTCAAAGACTGGTGAGTAACGAGATAATTCCTCACGACATTGTGTAGATCATTCATCAATATTCTCTGCCTCCTTGTGGTTACCAAGTATTAGAAATAAAGTCCACTGTTTGTAGGGTAAAATGGGCCCTGTGGCCATGTGATGACAAACTCAAAGTCAAGAAAAGATGGCTTTACCCAAGTTGAATCTGGGAATCAAGAAAATCTGATAGGAACCTCAACCCTCTGGAGTTCAAATATCTGTAATCTAATCTACAGTGTAATGGAAATCATGAGCTTGACTTTATACTTGGTTGCTTTGACCATCAATCATACTCAGATAATTGGCAGGAGCACCATGTCACCAAAATTTTATTTTCAGAATATGCCAGAACTTACAATGCTTTTTGTTACCTCTTTACAATGGATATGGACTGAGCTTTGACTATTGCAACCACTGATTTGTTTCTGTGAGCTACACATCTCATCTGATGACATCTGGTGCTGTCTACAGTGACCGTTAGTATAAACTACTCCAGGAACACTTTGCATTAAGCTGACATACACACACACAGAGATAAGTTATGCAGCTTTAATTGATAAATTTCGATATTTCAGTATCCTATGTAATATTTTTAAAATAATTTATTTTGTGTCTATCAGTTGCTTTGTGAATAAACTCAGCTGTATTTTGGAAATGGAATATTGGTGATAGTTATACAACATGATTGAAGTAATTGGTCTCACTGAACTGTACACACACAAAATGTTGAGTAGGCAAATGTTGTGTGATCTACATTTTTACAACAATAAAAAAATTCAGTTGTAAGTTTATTTCTTCTTGGACAATATTTAAGCCAATGCTAAGGGTTTCCTCACTTCAGAATCTCTAGTTATTCATGATATTTTCTTAGATTAAAAAAAAAAAAGTTAACTGACAGCACATATTTTTTTGACCTTTCCAGAAAGACTTGGACATATAGAAAAGGAAGTCAACACTGAGAAGGCAGACAGAGATACTGAGATGTAGGAGCAAGCAATTGTTCCTGTTCTTCCATCAACTTTAAAGCATGTCATTTTCTTAGTGTCCCTCCAGTCCATCATATTTCCTTTGTTATTCAATCTGAACATGTAACTCCAAGAAGAGATAAGTCTCCATCCAGGTTAGTGGTGGGATAATGGAAGCCCCATTTTTACAGCAGAGGACCAGTCGACAGTTCATAGAGTTTGATATAAGGAACAAGAAAAGTCTCAATGCTCGAAGATTGCTCCCATTGCCTGATTCAGAGCCTGAATTCCTAGCATTATAAATGCATCTTTTTGTATTATGGATTGCCTCTCTGGACTTTTCTTTTGAAGTCCAAGTGCCCCTGAAAAGGTCAGTGCAC
Source organism: Elephas maximus indicus (assembly GCF_024166365.1). Lineage (NCBI taxonomy): Eukaryota > Metazoa > Chordata > Mammalia > Proboscidea > Elephantidae > Elephas > Elephas maximus. The sequence continues at coordinate 39,757,297 of NC_064830.1, forward strand.
TAAATCAATGTGGATAGGTTTATTGGAGTCTTTCCTCAGTGACCAGCAGTTTCTAGTAAAAGCACTAGCCATGGGAGGAGTAAAGAAGAGGAAGAGCTGCTACTAAAAGGTTGGAAATGAACCCAAGAAGGGAACATGATAGAGAGAAGAGAGATATCAAAAAGAAACCTGTCCATACTGCCTTATACTTAGGCTTTCCAGTTGACAGAGGACAAAAGGCTGAATTAGAAGGATGGAGAACCGGCCATTGGATTTGGCAAGATGAAGGTAGTTGATGCCCTTGCTAAATACAGTGGTAGGAATGAAAGCCCAAATGAAGTGGCTGAGGTGGAAATGAGACATTCTGTTCTCACAGTAAAAAGATGTAATTGGGAGGTAGTAAGCAGCTGGAGTCCTTTGGGAAGTCTTAAAACACTGTTGCCTAAGCATGCTGGAATCATTGCACTATGTGACTCCCAGAACACAGAAGGATACAAGTATTTTGATTAAATACGGCGTCTCATGGCATAAACTGAAAAAGTGGAATTAAAAGGGCTAGAGAGTGGAAAATAGGTGAAAATCATTCAAGAAATTTAAGTATGAAAGGCAAAGAACAAGTGGGATAATTATTTGAAATATGTGAGTGAAGGAGTGTGTGTATGTCACTTTTTTTCTATTTATAATAAAAATTGCTAATATTTATGATTTTTGTTATATTCCTGAACTAGGTCTACATTTTTTATAATATTATCTCATTTAAGACTTAAAACATCCAATAAAGAAGTCACGAATATCTCCATCTTACAGAAGACAAACTGAAAGACAGAGAATTTGCCAATATACTCAAGGTCACATAGACAATTGCTGGAGAAACTGGAATTTTATACCAAATAGTCTGGTTCCAAAGCCTATATAATTAATTATTACATTTTACTAAGAAATTAGTAAGTCCCACAACATTTTTTCATATTACTTATTTTAACACAATAATAATATATTGTTATTTATGTGCTTATATGGCTATGTCTCTATTTCTCTAGACTGTACAATTCTTAGGGAACTGAATCATCTTTGTCTTCTTGAGAATTGAAACAGTGACTGATATGCAACAACAACAACAATGACACCAAATACTTATCTAGGATGGGCAATATGCCAGGCACTATGTGAAGTACTTTGTCCCCTTAATGGTTTTTGGAAGGAAAGAAGGAAGAAAGAAAAGGAAGAAGGAAGAAATGAAAAAAAAAGATGAAAAGAATGGAAAGGAAAAGAAAAGACAGGAAAGCTAGGTACATTGAATGTGGCTATGGAGGCAATCTGCCATGAAGAAAACAGAGGGTAAAGAGCCAGTGGTAAAGCAGATATTTTATGAGAACATGAACTAGATTTTATTTTTGCTCTCGCTCAATGTTTCTAAATTTCACTCTAGGATTTCATGTAAATCTATTTGAAAGGAGTTGCTAAATTTTAACTGGAAATACTTCTTTGTGCTAAATAATCTTTATAGCATTCTAAATTATAGCCAAGTAGCAATATCATTACAGAGCTGTTTAGCCATAGCAGTTTATGTGGAAAGTCAGGAGAAGGTGATGATGCATATCAAAATATATAATAAAGAACTTTTAAAAAATCATGGGTATATTTATTTACTCAAAATACTTTTTATTTAGCCATTTTAATGCATGTAAGATTAAAGGGGAGAATGGAAGTAACCAGTAGGAACTGTAAAATGTCCATGAAATGATAATAATAATATTTTGTTCTCTTGTAGCTCTTTTCATGAAAGAAGGTCGAAGCACTTTATAACCATTAACACATCCAACTACATAGAAGCCTGTGGGATATGTAGGTGATAAGCAGTTTGAGTTCAGTTTGTGGGAAATGAAAATGGAGATTAATGTGTTAAGTGGAAATACTCAAGGCTGCAAGTCAGAGTTGCACTCAGGTGCACTAGTTGTCTTTGGTTAGTTCACCCCAAGATTTCCACTGTGCATTGATGGGGTTAGAGAAAATGATCTACAAGCCACTCACTCTTCCTCTCCAGCTTTTCCTTTTCCTTGTCCAGGGAGTTTTTCTTACATGCCATCCTAGAAAAGATTTGTGTATACTGAAACAGCATACCATGGGGAGTGTTTGCTCTACCTCAATGCCCTTAATTGGTGCTTATCCACCCTCTGCTTGTATACCTGCATTCACAAGAAGCTCACTACTCCTGAGGTAGCTCCTTCCAATTTTGAGACCATCTAACTAGAAGGATGAGGGCATAGAATCCATTTAGGGCTTGCTGACTGAAGGGAAGATTGAATTGAACTCAGGAACTAAGACAATTTCCATAATCCCTGAGTACTCCTCAACTTTCTGATGTTAAATAAACCAACCAGAGAAGAGGCTTACATGTCACTGCTACCAAACCATACCCTTGCCTTGTTGTTGTTAGTTGCCATCAAATCGGCTCTGACTCATGGCGATCTTACGTATAGCAGAATGAAACATTGGCTAACCACACGCCATCTTTGTAATTGTTGGTATATTTGAGTTCATTGTTGCAGTCATTGTATCAATTCATCTCATTGAGGCTTTCCCTTACTTTTCCTGACCCTCCACCTTAATAAACATGATGTTCTTCTCTAGAGATCAGTCTGTCCTGACAGTGCATCCAAAAGAAGCTAATCCAAGTCTCAGGCAATATTCTGTGATCCATGAGGTTTTCATTAGCTAGTTTTTGAAAGCAGGTTGTCAGTCCTTTCTTCCTAGTCTGTCTTAGTCTGGAAGCTCTGCTGAAATCTGTCCAATACAGGTGACTCTGCTGGTATTTGAAATATCAATGGCATAGCTTCCAGCATTGTAGCAACACACAAGCCACCACGGTATGACGAACTGACAGACGAGTGGTGGGCATTTAGGGAGAAAGAGAGTGAGGCCAGGAATAAGGCCAAAGATAGTTCACACTGGTACCATTCTCTACAGCCAGAACTACTCCAGGCAAGAGAACCCAAACATTCCCTATTATCTGTTTAAACAGCCCCCTTGTAAGGTGCCTTTACCCACAGTTTCTGAGTACTTCAAAAGTTCTTTAAAAGCACACTTCCAGTTTTTTACATACACAGCACCCATGGGATCTTTACAATAAAGCCAGAAAAGTAATATATTTTGAGTGCCTTAAATATGCCATCATTGAGGTGCGTGCTGAGGCATCTTCAGGTTGAAATTAAAAGATTGTTAGAAATACAATAAAATGACCCTCATATTTTAAGAGATGTTGAAGCTCAGCCTGAAACCCAGACTATATCTGCATATCGTGGCCCAGCGCTTCAAACAATTGCTGGAGTACAAATGGTTATCCTCTTGTTTACCTGACACCCACTACATATAATGTGCTTTGGTAGGTATGCTGAGAATCCAGGAATATATAACACATGATCCCTTGGAGTTTAGGATGCTGCTGGGAGATTGAAATATCACCATACCGAGAATTAGGTAACAATCCAACACTGTATAGGAAAAGTCACAAGGCAGACATAAGCAAGCAGTGTCCAAGGGACAGTGCAGAAAATAAGACCTTCAGAAGCTCAGGGGAAGGGAGGACTCCTGAAGACAGGAATTAAATGGAGTCTTGAACAATGGATAGCAGGTATAGTTGTGGAAAAGAAGGCAGAGTTTTGTTTTGTTTTTTCCCACTTATATATCCTCTTCGTCTACAATAGAATATTTGTTTAACGAGTGAATGAGTGAATGATAGAGTGAGTGAGAGAGTAAGTGAGTGAAGATATCCCAGGGAAAGACCCTGTCAGGACATACTTGGAAACAGCTCTCACTTTTCCTACAGAAGTTTAGTATCTCTAAGTATACGAGTTATTGAATGGTGCTCATATCAGCAGGGATGATAAGGAATAAGACAGCAAAGAGCAAAGATTTTGAAAGTAGCCAACCATGATGTATTTCCACCTGAAAACAGACAGGTATTTAATAACCACTGTATTTTATATATATATATATATATATTTAATTAATTAATTAATTAATAATATTTTTTTTTTTAATATAAAGTCTAGCTAAACCTGCTGCTGTCCAGTCAACTGCAACTCCTAGCGACCATTCTAGCTAACTTGAATGAATCCCCATTCTGGAAAACCTACCACTAATATTTAGTTCAGGGGTGTCATGATGGCAAGCCCCTTTTTAAGCCACTCAGAATCAGAACAGGGTAGGAGCACATCAGGCCGAATCAGTGCTTGACTCTGAAAAGGTTTAAATGACAGACTTGGAGTTGAGACTTCATTCTTGTGGCCAGTAGCACAGCCCTTTATACAGGAAAAGCAGATCTACACTTGCGCCTTGCTATTGCTGGTGAGCAGCACCATCTTCATACAGGGGGAGGCTTGTATGTTTAACATTGTTCTGCATGGGATCCCAATGGAGAAAGCTACTAGGAGAATATTAAAAACCGAAAAAGCTTTTTCTTCACTCTTGGCTACACAAAAGGACCCAACATAGAGAAAGGTAATCTGCTGGTGTAGAACCCCATCCCCCTGTCCCCCCAACACACACACAAACTAGTCTATCCTATCCCTTAATAAAATCCCTCCTAAAGTCAGCCTGTACCAAGACCCAGGGTGTGATTATTTGAGAGATACATCTATTTGTTTATCCCCTTTTAAGTAATATAAAATTTTATTTCCTTTTTTGAGGTACAGTTTATATGTGGCAAAATGCAAAATCATAATTGTTGAAACATGCAACAACACAGACAAACCCCAAGGACACTATATTGAGCAAAAGAAGCCAGGCGCAAAAGAGCACATAGAGGACGGCTGCATTTTTATGAAGTTCAAGAAGCGGAAAAAACTAATTTATGGCGATATTTGTTTTTAATTGAGGTTACCCAAGCTTCCTCCTTCTTGAAGCTGCCAGTGACTGTTTATTTGGTTTAATTTGCACTAGAATCATTCCACCCTTAAATGAATACTTGACATGACCTCCAGAATTGCTCCATAACGTGATAACGTAGAAGATGGATGGTGCTTAAGGATAATGTTCAATTTCTTCTTATTTCTTTTCCCACGTCAAAACACACAAAAAACAAGGATCTTAGAATAGGAAGAGTTTGTCATGACTTCTTGAAAAAAGGCCTCATTTCATATATGGGAGCATTGTGGTTAAAAAGAAGGTCACAGTGGTGAAGCCTCTACCCAAATCCACGTCTCCTGGCTCACAGTCCACGTTTATCTCCCCAATAACCAAAAAATTAAAAAAAAAGGCACTCTTTCAATACAGGTGCATGTGCCCATAAAGTTTCAATTGGTTCCAAAGTTTAGTCAGCACATACCTAAAAAAAATAAAAATAAAAACACTTCAGCAAGGTTAAGAGTCCAGTAAGGTATAAGAAATATCTATTTTCTTTATCTGAATTTATTTAACATCCCACCAACGTAATCTAAAGGGATTTTAAAGCGTGTGGCTTAAGGACACTGAAGCAGGTAGGTTCAAAACTCAACTCTCATTTAATCTGGGTATTCCTGCTTATAGTGATTTGTGTCTCCTGTAACTCAGGTTTAAAGCCAAATAAAATAGGAAAGATATTTATCCAGAGTGCAAAGCCAATTTGATAGCTATTGCATGAGAGGTTATTGACACCACAGTAAAATTCCAGCTACCACTTTCATTTTTTTAAGATTTTATTTTAAACTAAGCATAAACCTTCCATTTACTTGACCAAATAGACCATCCTCTTAAGTAATATGGTCCCACCTCCACCATAAAGCTTCTTTCCAGCCCCCAGGCCTGTCTCTGGCCACTGAACACTTGACAGGTGCATCTTCTGTAATGTCCTGTGACAGTCCTCACACCGTCATGGGTCAGCACATACTTCTTGAGTTTCTCAGTAACTATTTGCATTTCTATGAGTTGGAATCAACTTGATGGCAATGTTTTTTTTTTTTTTTTTGGTTTATCACTCAGAAATATCCAAGGGCTTATAATTCTAAGCCTCAGTTTCCTTATCTGTAAAATGAAGATAATATCCACATCTAGCGTTGTCATGAGGAATATATGCTTGGATTGCTGAATATTTGTCACAGTGCCTGTTGTTGTTGTTAGGTGTCATCAAGTTGGTTCGACCCATAGTGACCCTATGTACAACAGAACAAAACACTGCCCAGTCCTGTGCCATCCTAACAATTGTTGTTATGCTTCAGCCCATTGTTGCCGCCACTGTGTCCATCCATCTCTTTGAGGGTCCTTCTTTTCTGCACTGACTCTCCACTATGCACGCCAGAATGAAACACTGCCCAGTCCTGCACCATCCTCACAATTATTACTATGCTTGATCCCATTGTTGCAACCACTGTGTCGGTCCATTTTGTTGAGGGTCTTCCTCTTTTTTTGCTAACGCCCTATTTTACCAAGCATGATGTCTTTCTCCAGGGATCGATCCCTCCTGATGACATGTCCAAAGTATGTGAGACACAGTCTCACCATCTTTGCTTCTAAGGAGCATTCTAAGAATTCTAAGGAGCAGTCACAGTGCCTAAACCAAACCCGTTGCCATCAAGTCAATGCCGACTCATAAGCAAAAAGCAAACCAAAACCACTGCCGTCGAGTCAATTCCAACTCATAGGGACCCTAAAAACCAGAGTAGAACTGCCCCATAGAGTTTCCAAGAAGCCCCTGGTGAATTCGAACTGCTGACCCTTTGGTTAGCAGCCGTAGCACTTAACCACTACACCACCAGGGTTTCTAGTGCCTAAAATACATGAAATTTAAGTAAATGATATATGAAATATATGAAATTTAAGTAAATGATAGCTAGAATCATCTTCATCAACAAAAACAATAACATGAGCGTTATTACATTCCAAAAGCACACAACATTCAGAGAAGATTTGGGTCTATAGAAGAATCATAAATTGCTTAATGCTTTGGGGTGTCTGATCTAACTCAGTAGCCCACCCACAGGATGTACTCTGAGTGAGCTTGTCCAGCCTCTGCTTGAATATTTGTGACAAGAAGCTCCCCATTTTTAAGGTAGTTCCTTCCAAAATTGACCCCCCTAGCTGGAAGCAGCCCCTCCCTACGCTTACCTTTCCATCCTTGTGGATTAAGAGATGCTTATTGAGTAAATTAATCATTTTTCCTCATTAAACTCTGCAAAGGTGACTGACATTGGAGGCTCTGAGGCTCCCTGGAGTCTGAAACACTCCTAATGCCAAATAAATATTGTGTTGAGTTAGCAAGGCCTCAGCTTACTCCTGGTCTTCATTCGTGTGGCCCTCTCCTCTCCTGTTTCACTTGACAGAATAATTTTCCAGGCCCTGCTTGCCACAGATTCTGCAACCCTGTCTGTGAGTTGGGTTAATCGTCTTTAAGAGTCTGTCATAGGGCCAGAAATCCTGGCTTTGTCAGCCCCTGAAGTCGCAAAAGAAACAGACATTATTCCACTCTGAAGTGGGCCTTGTTGTCACAGAAGAAAGAGTGACGCCCACTCTCCAAGTGGGATATAAATGGGAGTTATTTCTATATATGGTTTTATACACATAGATTATGCCAACTCATTTTGTTTGCAATAAAACTGAAATACTACTAATAATTATTTTTATCACCATCTCTGATCTTCTCTGGCTTATGCCTTACTGAATATATATATTTTTCAAAAAATCAATATTTAATAAAGTTATCAGTGTCTGTGTCCTAAATTGAAGTCCCCCCCTTCACTCCCCACTCCCATCTTCTTTTCTGAAAAGTGGGAGAAATTGTTGCTTTCTGCTGGTTGCTCAGAGCTCTTCACCTTAGAGAGCAACGTTTCTTACAGTGGTTAGCTCCCCAAACGCTAAGCATTTTATTGTTCTACAAAATTTTAACCACTTCACTACTCCTGCTGCAAGGATGAAAGAATATTTTTCTGTGGCACATGAAGATTATTAGACTTGCTCACATCCATTGCTCCCTGGTGTAGGCAGTACACCTTTCCCTATAGGTCTCCTCTCCTCACTACTCAAAACTTTAGTCCTCCATGCCATTTACTAAGCAAAGATCAGAAATGGAGCTCACTAGAGTAGCACTGCTATTTCTCACACCATTGGTTCCTATTGCTCATTTACACCAGAAATTCTTATCAAATCAAACTCATCTCATGCCTTGAGTCTCTTTCCAAGAAACATTTTCAAGAAGAGATGCACAAAGAAACAGGATAAAGAGCCATTCCAGACAGTTCCATGAAGGCATCATACTTTCAGAGCATTACTTTATGTGGCACTACAAAAGCACATCACACAGCTGGTCAACTGCAAAGTGTTGCTAAGTCCCCAGGGAGGATGTAGAACCCCAAAACTCTTTTACCATTTCCAAAATTGCCATTCATTACCAAGCTATGTCTGTGGCATTTATCACACGGAGGACCCTCCAAGGGAAATGACAACAATGATGGAAATAATATTAAAAATGTTAATGCTAATAGCTAACCTGTATTGTGTATGCTAAGTACTTTAAATGGATGATCTCCTTTATCATAACAATACACCTGTCACTTTGTTGCACTGTGGCGGCTTGCACATCACTCTGATGCTGGAAGCTATGCCACTGATATTTCAAGTACCAGCGGAGTCATTCATGGCGGACAGGTTTCAGTGTAACTTCCAGACTAAGACAGACTAGGAAGAAAGACTTGGAAATCTACTTTCAAAACTTAGCCCATAAAACCCTATAAATCACAGCAGAATATTGTTCAGTATAGTGTTAGAAGGCTCTCAAACTACACAGTGGCCACAGCCATGGACTCAAACATACTAATGATCTTGAAGATGGCACAGGACCAGGCAACATTTCATTCTGTTGTACATGGGGTCACCACGAGTCAAGACAAACTAGACAGCAACTAATAACAAGAAGATAAATTATTATCCACGTCTTAAAAATGAGGAAATAGATACTACAAGAAATAATTTGTCAAACTCATGTCTAGCTACGAAGTAGAGGAGCTCGGATGAGGACCCGGATGGTGTTATTGGTCCCCTAACATGGAAACTCCAACTGATCCCTAATCCTTCTTTGCTAGGTGACCTCCTTGACCCCATATCTCTAATCAAATTCTGATGTTGCCAGTATGATGGTGAAAAGAAGCACCAAAAAATAAATGTATTGTTATGGATTGAACTGTGCACCCTCAAACATGGGTTGAAATCACAACCCCTGTATCTGTAAATATGACCCTGTTTGGAACTAGGTGTGTCCTTTTGTTATGTTAATTAGGTAATAAACAGGAAGGTAAGTACTAAACATAATCACTTCTGAGTTAAAAAAGACCAAAATAGACACAAAGACACATGTAGGGGAGAGGGAGAAAAGGCTAAGGAATGCCGTACAGCTCCCAGGGCTACTGAAAAGAAAAGAACTGCCCCACCCTAGAGCCAACTCCTTATTTCAGACTTTTTTAGCCTCTAAAAATGTGAGAAAATAAACTTCTGTTCTTTAAAGTCACCCACTTTGGGTATTTCTGTTATGGAAACACTGGCAACTAAGATGCCTATTGTGGGACAAGTCATTCTTCTTAAGGCTTACTGCTTAACTGAGCTAAGCTACTCCTTCCAGGTCTCCCTATCCTGAAATTTATTTTGATTTTGTTAGGCTTTCTAAGCTTTCAAGTCTATCTAACCCTACAAGCCCAGAGAGAATAATATGAAAAGAAAAATGTGATTGAACACATGACAATCTGTAAGAAAGTTCATAACGTCCTCCAATATATCTCTATACAGAAGCTCTTACAGTCAAAAAGCCTATGTTGTTACCTCACTCCATTATTTACTGTTGTGACTTGTAAGTTATTCAACCTCTACAAATTTGATTTTCATCACCTGCAAAATGTGGAAAACAATGGTACCTAATTCAAATGGAACAATGAGTTTCAAATTAAATAATGTATATAGAGCATTTAACAGAGTAGGACATAGTAATTGTTCAATGTATAATGAAATGTTTATAATTGTAATGTATCTTCACCATCAAAGTCTAAGGGATTTTCCCCTTTGAACAATTTATTCACAGATATTTAATTTTCATGAAATTATAAAAGTGACCGCAAGATCAAAAAATCATACTATGTACTCGTGGAATTTCCTCTTTTATTTCATAGTTGAGTGTGAAATTCTTATTCATAAAAACTTTTGATAGGAAAATTGACACTGATTTCAACTTCAAATATAGAATTCTTTACTTTCTACTTGATACTGACGTTGATATTTTCCTCCATATATTAGACCTCCTTTGGCAATTTTCTCCATGTGTTTTCTCTAATTCCATCTCAGAAGTCAGTGGAAGCATTTCACTTTGATTTCCCTGTTCAAAATATGATTTGGTAACCTTCAAAAATGACTGATTTTTATTTAAAATGTGACTAAAATTTTGAAGATTGTACAAAATTTCAAGTTTTAAAAATCATCTAAATAATTTTAGGGCACGTGTAGTTTAGCTTTGCTTTAAAAAAGTGAATTTACTGATTCTTACTAAAGATCTCAAGGTAAAGCTTGAGGCTCATCTCTCCAGACGAACATACCCAGTACACACTGAACTCTCTTTGTCTAAGTTGTGTCATCTTTTGATTGTATCACGTACACTTTGTATTGTTTTGTATTTTATAGAGTTGAATTTTATCCCTAACAAATTTACTCATTATTTTTCTTTTCTTTTTTTTTTTATTCCTAAGCCCAAACCAAGCACCTTGCAGAAGAGTAAGAAAATAGAATTAATGTTTATTGGGCACTTACTCTGATGGTGTAGTGGTTAAGAGCTATGGTTGCTAACCAAAAGGTTGGCAATTTGAATCCACCAAGAAAAAAAAAACTAACCAAAAGGTTGGCAATTTGAATCCACCAAGAGCTCCTTGGAAACCCTATGGGGCAGTTCTACCCTGTCCTATGAGGTTGGTATAAGTCAGAATCAACTCAATGGCAACGGCTTTGGTTTTTGTTTTTTGGGGGACTTACTCTGAGCCAACGGGTCTTTACATAAATACTAAAATTTAAAAAATAAAATATATGCTAAATTAAAAAAGTGACATCTCACTAGCCCAAATTCTCGTAGCATTTTGTCCCTTCCTCTCTTAGAACACTGATCCTTGTGTCACTGAATCAGCATTTTTAATCTTATTAGGTTCTTTCTCCCTCTAGATTGAGCCCCTTAAATTAAAGGAACGATCTGGGTCCACCTCACTTTTGTACCCCCATGAAATATGAGCCTAGAATAAGTTCTCATTCGATCTAAAATGCAAGGCCAAGAAGGTCAGTTGTGGCCATACAGAAAACACAAAGTCAAAGAGTTATGCCACATTCCCAAATTGGCCTCCAAACAAAGACTAAAGAACCCTCATTTCCTTGGGCTTTAGGAGCATGAACTCCATGTAAACTATGTGCCTGTTTTGAAAATTATCTTTCCTAAGCTAGTTCTTCTGTGTCGCCAGACACCTGTCAGGTGATACTAACATCCAACAATGGCTATAAGCTCCAGTGACAGCCTCAGGACCAATTCCCGGAGATGTGGCTACCAAATGAATCAGGAACAGTTTTTTTGTTTTTGTTTTTAAATCTTTGTGGCTTAAGAGAGTGCTGGCTTTGATTGAACGCAATGCAACCTTTTGAGGTGAGGTTGGCTCCCTGAGAAATTCTGATTTATAAAAGAAAAGCTGGCAGCCCCATTTCTACAACCTCAAAACCAGTTTTTACTACACTACCAAGCCCCTAACTAGATTTTTTTGTCTCTAATTCAATGAAAGGATTTTGCTTCCAAATCACTTTCAAATCCTCCAGCTGTGCTTTCTCCTGGTGCATCATAGGTACATTGCCTTCCGATTGAATTATCACCCTATTTATCTATTTTTCTATATTAAAGTCTGGTTAGCTGTTCCCTTTCCAATGCCCTGGGGTCTGGCCCCTTCCTTGGCAGGTCCTACGATTATTCTCCCAGTAAGGGCACTAGGTAGACTCATTAAGTTTCAGTATTAAACAAGCAGTGGGAAAATTGTGACTTTTCTTCTATAATGGAGAAATGAAATCTGATGCTTCTATAAATACATGGTGTTTTTCAGCCCCATTCCAAACTGTTTGTTACATTTTAATACACATTAATATATGCAGAATAAGCTCTCAAAAGAAAAGCGGAGGCTTAGTGAATGTTAAGAATGACAAAGCTCAAGACTAATTGAACCCCATAAGGGACTGGAAGATAATTTTAAATGATAAATTCTCTACCTCATTTTCTTATTACTTGAGGAAGAGCTGGTGCACAGGGGTGGGGTGGGGTATGGGGGATAACAATGAGCTTGAGATAATACGTTTCCAAAAGGTTATCTGCACAGGAAGCTCCCTTACAGCTGCATTGATCACTGGCTCCTCACTGGACCAGACAATAGATCCACCTTGATATGCAAATCACTGTCTGTAAACGTTAAAGGTGAACTCCCAGCCTTCCCTAAGAAAAAGCACAAGTGCTCATGGTTTGGAGGCACTGTCTGTGGGCCTCTTTGGGTATGACACCAACCCAGGGGGGATGTCTGAGCCGGGTGATATTAAGGATCTGTGGCCTCACTGGGCTTTTTAGGGGTCTGTGCCCATTCCTTCAGTTTTCTAGACAGTTTATACTGCCAGCTGAGTCTCTGAAGGATCCAAAATTCACAAAAGGGGTGGAAGGAGATAGTCAAGGTAATTACAACAGAGATTGTTGAAGGGGAATTATTTTATACTAAATTACTATATTCTTGTAAATGAATGGGATTATTTCTGGAAAAAAAAAAATAGAGAATTATGTTTACCCAAGTGGAAAGTTTTATTTTCAGGCATAAGCTGGGACTTCATATCCTTTTAAGCGGCGAAGGGAAATAACTCTTTTAGTCTGTTCTTTTTTCCTGTCGGCTTTGATTAAAATGAAATAGAGAAAAAAAAAAATTAAGGAGGGTTGTAGGTCAAAGGATTCTAGCTTTCAAAATCAGAACAGTATTATGGATGCTTTGAGGCAGTCAGCCACTCTGGGGAATAAATGTGGGTTCTCTAGGAGGGAGTTGACACCACAGGGGCTTAAGTGAGGCCTCAAGATCCTCTATCATTCTAAGCTGCTAAGACTTCTCACCCTGCCTGGGATCAGCATTGCTTCTTCTCAGTTTTTTCTTGTAAAGGAGGTGAGACAATTCAGTTCTCAACAGGAGATGCCACGTAGTAAGGGCAGCCTTCCCACACAAGGCTGGCAGGCTAACTGGTTGAGAAGGAAGTGCTCCACAATGTGATGGAGTCAGGCATCTGCCTCAGTGGTTAACTGCCTCCATTACGGGAAACACGGCAAGGGTGGGGGCCGGGGCTGAGAGGGGAGAGCCTGACTGCACCAGGAAATTTGGAAGCAGCAGTAGCAGCAACAGAAGCAGACAGAACTCAAAGACTCTCTGAAATGAAAGGCTTCAGGCAGCCTGTCACAATAGGTTTTTACTGTAAGCACAGTTTGCTTCTGAATTCACCATCCTCCATCCTGTGTCAGAAGGGACTACACTGCCAGGGTCCATGCCCTTATGAATGGAAGCTTCCAGTAAAATATTTTAACAGCTAAGGCCCAGAGAATATGCACTCCCAAAATTATTATTACACCACTGGCTTTAAGTTCAGTCTCTCAGGGGTTCCCGATCAATACCTTGGTGAAAAAAATTAAGACTCAGAGAGAAGAAAGCTCTATAAGTAATTCAGCTAGCCTTCTTTTTCTGATCATAGTGTTAGCCCACAATGACTGCATATTTTCAGATAAATTCTGTGATCTTTTCCTTTAGGGTATTACTCAGCTGAACATATTAAACAGCTTCCAGATACACAGTAACTCCTTCTCTTCATCCATCCTGTCTTTTCTCAAGGGCTGTTCCTTCCCAGTCTTTGATATGTTGTTCACCTTGTTACTACCTATCTTGTCAGGCATTCCCTCTGTGGTTTCAGACATTTCATGCGTCATTGCACCCTATGTCTTCTTCTCATAGTTTTTGCTTCGTAGACCTTGAATTGCATTTTAGTGCAATATTTCACGGCATTCACTTTTCATACAAAATTTGCAATTTATTCTTACCTCCTTTCAGATCATGCAATACCTCACACTCCTTCCGACAATGAGTAGGGATTCTCTTCTGGAAGAGCCTCCTGGGAAAAAGAGACAAGGTACAAAATGATTTGCCATCATCGTAAAGTCAGTGTATGTGCCAAGATGATTCTAGAAGATGCTACATTCACCAAAAGATGCGGAACTTCTGGTGAATGACAAAGACAAACAGATCTGCCCAGGTGCAATTAACCTGTAAAGGAGACTTAGTCTTTCTCCAATATAACTAGCATTTTAATACTTGGAGTCAACCTTAAAGTCTGTAATACCAAAGAAGAGTTAAATTATTTTTAAAAGATGGTCTTCAAGGTTAGCAGACATCGAGACAAAATAAATTACAACTCAAGGAGAGGCGAAAATCAAGAGATCCTTAGCACAGAAGAAGATGTGTTTTTAACTGAGTTTCAAAGCCATGTGGAGAGCTGATGAGGTGGAGAAATGTAAGCAGGGTTTTTTTTCCAGCAGGTGGGCACTTGAGTTGAGAAGCTGTATTTTGTAGAGGCCAAGGACCCAGGGAAAAAGGATTTTGAGGCTGTACGGAATTGATTCTTAAGGTCAAAGGAAATGAAGTATTCAACTGTGAGTTAAAGTTTAAAAAATGGAAGATCTAGGTAAATGCTGCTACATGCAGAGCCAACCAGTGGTTTCCAAAAAAGTCTCAGTATATGTACAGGTAAAAAAAAAAAAAAAAAGGTAAGGAAAACTCACTGATGCAACAACTTTCATGTATTCTTCTGGAACAAAGAAAGTTGTTGTTAGGTGCTATCCAGTTGGTTCAGAATTAGGGGACCTTATGTATAACACAACGAAATGTTCTGTCCTGTGCCGTCTTCACAATATGTTTGACTCCATTGTTGTGACTGCTGTTATCAATCCTTCTCAGTGAGAGTTTCTTTTTTGTTGACTCTCTGTTTTACCAATCACGATGACCTTTTCTACTGATGTAGTGATTTCCTGGTAACGTCCAAAGTAAGCAAGCTGAAGTCTCACCATCCTTACCTCTAAGTAGCATTTTGGTTTTATTTCTTCTAAGACTGATTTGTTTGTTCTTTTGGCATTCCATGGTATGGAAGAAAAGATAATGCCTGTTTCTCAAAATGGAGCCCCTAAACCACCTGCATTAGAATCACCTGGAGTGTTGCCCTAAAATGTAAAATTCCAGGCCTCAACCAGTTTCCTACTGAAACACGATCCTTTGTTGGGACAGAATTTTAAAGTTTACTGGGTGAAGCTTTTTTTTTTCTTTTAATTGTGGTAAATGTATATATAACAAAACATTGGACATTTGAACATTCTTCACATGTATAATTGAGTGTTCATCAAGTTGAGCAACCATCACCATTATCCGTTTCCATTTTTTTTCTATTATCCTTAACAGAAGGTCAGAGTCCCTGAGTGTCAATGAGTCCCTCTTCCCCCCCCCGCCCCGATAACCATTAATAAAGCCCATTCTAGATATTTGCATGTAAGTGGAATCTTACCATATCTTCATGATCACTAAAGGATGAATAGATTACAAATGACAAATATGCTACAGACAGACCCAAGAGAAAGGGTAATATACATGAGAATGCTTCTGGTACCCCACAAAACTAGTGGCTGATTTTGAAAGACACTGAAATATCTCTAACAATGGAAACAAAATATAGTTAAACCAATTCCTTGAATGGACACTATCATATAAATGAACTATAAAACCTTAATTAACCAAACTAATGATATGATGGTAAACAACAACAAAAAAATGATATGATGGTAGTTTCTGAAAAATTTGATTTTCTGATGGAGCCCTGGTGGTGCAGTGGTTAAAGCACTCCGCTGCTAACCAAAAGGTCAGCAGTTTGAACACACCAGCTGTCCTGGAAGAAAGATGTGGCATTCTGCTTCCATATAGATTTACAGTCTTGGAAACCCTATGGGGCAGTTCTAATTTGTCTTATAGAGTCGCTAAGAGTAGGAATTGACTCAAAGGCTGTAGGTTTCTTTTTTTTTTTTTGGTTATTTATTTTATAGCTAGCCAGAAAACACTTTCTGATATCAAGCCTTTGTTTTTTGCTAGTTCTATATCCCCCTAAAAGCAGAGTGATCACAGCATATTTGTTTGGGTCCCCGGGGCCCTTGCAGATTTTCATGCTAAGCACATGTGAAAAAAAAAAAAATCTCACCACCTCTGATGTATATACAGAAAAAGTCCGAGATTGGGATAGCTATTTACTTATTCTAGAACAACCCTGAAATTTTTGTTTTAAATGTTTTTGTTCATTATGTGTGTGTTTGTTTTGTTTTGTTTTGTTTTTTGCTTTCTGTTACTTTTAGTTTTTACTTTGTCTCTTACAAAGGTAAACAAAGGGGAGTCATTTAGAAGCCTGAATGACGAAACAAAAATATTGTCATCAAAGAGCCGTGTAGAAGCCTGTAGATTCTGGATATTGTTTTGTATGCTTCCAGGAAGTACTTTTTCCTCAAGATTTTCCCTAAAGTAAGTCTATTACTGAGCTGACATGCTGCGTATAAAGGCCATTCGAAGTCAAAGGGCAATGGCTGAAAATTCTTTTCACTGATTCATTGTAAAATGGAAAATGTAAAAATACTTCCTTTTCATGAAGACAAATTGCATTTTTAAATTCTTCTAATGAAGCAGCATTTATCAATGCTTGCTCATTTGTCTTTGCAGGGGGAGTTCTGGGGCACAGATAAGAAGATTAATGTCTCTGAACTTTTCAACACATTGAGTTCAGTCATGGTCTTTCCCCAGCGAGCAGAATTAAGTCAATATCATTACTAACATTCTCTGTAACATTTTTAGATTTACATTATGTTTCTTTTTTTTTTTTTTTTTTAGATCCAGAAAGCCCATTGTGATACCACAGTTTATATTTCTAATTTACAGAGAATATGGCTTCAATTTCTTTTCACCTTGGTTAAAATAAAATTGTGGCCATAAAGGATGCGATTGGTAGTGTGAATAGCTAATAATGCTTAAGGGCTTGAAGAATGAAGAAGCCAGGTCTTTTGTTTCCTTAAAAAGTATTCATTTACCAAACATTTACTATAAGCCGGAGCCCTGGTGGCACAGTGATTAAGAGCTACAGCTGCTCACCAAAAGGTCGGCAGTTCAAATACACCAGCTGCTTCTTGGAAACCCTACGGGGCAGTTCTACTCTATCCTGTAGAGCCAATCAATTGCAACAGGTTACTATAAGCTAGGCATTGAATGAGGCTTTGAAGAAGCAAATATAAATTATAAACCAGCCTTTCTCCAAAGACTCAAGATTGTTGGGCGGGCATCCAAGAAAACAAATACATGCTATATGCAGGAGGCATCGATACATGCTATACATGAGAAACTTCTATGAATGAATTAGAAAGGCATTTAACAAGGGGAGTTGGTTGATTGAGAAACAGCAAATAAGGAATAATGAGGAAAAAGAATGGATCTTCACCGTATCGTATATTGTATGGGTGGAATAAGTTTTTCAGGCAGTCTGAAGTATAGACGTTAAAATGGAAGGGTTTATCTGGGAATAAGATCCAGAAAATGAAAAAAAAAAAAAATGTACAGGGCTGATATTAAGCTAGTACACACAGAATGGGAAACTGGCTGTGGTTCTTTTTTGACTTAATGGTACCCATATCTTAAAAACAATTAAGTAATTTGCCTTAATCTTGTATGTATGCCATACTAAGTGGTGTACACTTTAAATTGAAGGCAAAGGAAAGCCCTGGAAGAAAAACACAGGGGCAGGAAAAAAGCAGAATTTTTATATTTTAGGAAAAAAAAAAAAAGCATCTTATGTACAAAGGTGGGTGGCAGGAGTCGGTTGAAAAAAATTAAGCAGAGAGGGTAGATAGGAGGTTGTTATCATGGTTCAGGTGAAAGTCTAAAGTTCATTGTTAAGAAGTATCTTTTTCAGTAAATGATAAACTAGTTTATATCACACTAAAAAAATAAATTTTTTTTTTTCTTTTTTAAACCTCCAGGCAAAAATTCTGTTCAAGATAAAAAAGAAATCAGTACTTAAGTCATTGGAGAACAATCAAAACAGACAAGTCTTAGAAGAAATATGACTCTCAAAATCAAGGAAACAAATTAGATAGAAACAAATCCCAGGACTAAGTGCTATATGCTAGAATTAAGGACAAAACTGAAATAACAAAGCCTATCTAAGACTCCACTGCAACAAGGTGACATACCAATAATTTAACTGCCATAAAATAAAACTCAACAATATTTAGAAGAAGTTAACAGAACCTAAAGTGTCATCATTTCATCTGTTTTTTATCTAGAATACGACAAATAATTTACTATCCATGCCAAGAAGCAGGAAAAAGTAACCTATGGTCTAAAGAAAAATTGCCAGTAGTAGACCCAAAAATGATCCAGACCTTGAAATTAGCAAATAAGGACATTAGTATAATAAATGTATTACAGAATTTTCAGGAAAATGTGGATATAATAGGTAAAGAGATGGGGAATTTTAGAAAAGTTATAAAATCTAAAGAAGAACCAGATGGAAATCCTAGAACTAAAAAATACATTTGATATAAAAATTCAGTGACTGGAATTAACAGTGGATTGGACACAGCAGGAAAAGAATCAGTGAGTTCAATGATAAGTCAATAGAAATTCTCCAAACAGAAGCATAGATTTAAAAAAAATTAAAACAATGAACATAACCTCAATAACCTGTGGGACAATATCAAGAGCTCCAACATACAAGGAATTAGAGTAGTAAAGGGAAAAGAAAGAGAAAATAGGGCAGAATTTTTTTTTTTTTCACAAATCTAATTAAAGACATCAACAAATCCAAGATGCTCAGCAAACCCCAAGCAGGTAAATATGAGGAAAAGCACACTGATGCATATTATACTCAAACTCTTAAAACCAAAGATAAATAAAAAATCATAAAAGAGCCCACCCCTCACACCTACCCCCCTAGAAAACACACACACACAAAAAACAATTATAAGAATGGTGGCCGACTTGTCTTCAGAACAAAGGAAATAAGAAGATAGTTGAACAAAGTTTTAAAGTACTGAATGAATAAAACATCCTAGAATTCCATACCCTGTGAAAGCATCCTTTAAAAATCGGTTAAAAATAAAGATATATTCAGATAAATGAAAACTGAGACAATTTGTACCTCACTACATAAAATGGAAGAGAAAGTTCTTTAGGTTAAAGGGACATGATACCAGCTGCGAATTCAGAACTAAAGGAAGAGACGAAGAGCCCTGAAAATAGTAAAAATGCAGCTAAATATAAAATATTTTTTCTTTTCATGAATTCTTTCAAAATGCTTGAATGTTTAAAGAAAAATAGTAATAATGGTATATATTGATTTTAAATTATATGTACATATAAAATACATGACTAAATTAGCACTAAAGAAGGAAGGGGTGCATTGATTTATGTTTCGTAAGGTTCTTCCATTATAAGTGAAGTACTAATTATAATTTCCTGAGCAACTACTAATAGTTAATATAAAATTAAAGCTAAAAATCCGATAGAGGAGATACAAAGAAATGCTAAAAACAATTCATTAGCCTAAAAATAGACTTAAAGGAGAAACAAAGAGGTGAAAAAAAAAAAAAAAATAGAAAGATGGTAGACTTAGACCCAACCATACCAATAAATATATTAACTGAAAATGAGCTAAATACACCAATTAAGAAACCACTTGTCTAGTCAAGCTGGATAAATATTCCAAACCCACTATATCTAAAAAATGCTCAATATAAAGATACATGTAGCTAGAAAATAAAAGACTGGAAATACAAAATTCAAACATTAAGCATTAGAAAGCTAATATCCTACAAACTAAGCTTCATGAAAAGAAGTATCACTAGAAATAATTAGAGGAGGATAGAGAAGTCAATTGGTCAAGCAGATATCACAACACTGAATGAATATATACTTAATGTTGGATCTTCAAAACACATGAAGAAAAATTAAAAAAAAAAAAAACTAAACTAAACTAAAAATCCTAAAGGGGGAAATAAACATAGCTGGATATTTCAACACTCCTTCATCCATAATTGATAGACAAATACATACACACACACACACACACACAAAGTTCAGTAAGGATGAAGAATAAATGAATAACAGCTATGTTAACGTAATTTATGCACTACAACAACTGCAGGTACATTCTATCCGTGTGGATATGAAAAGGTCTCCAAGAAAGGTCATACACTGGGCCATAACGCAAATCTCATTCATTTTCAATGATTGAAATCATTCAGAGTGTGTTCTCTGATAATAAAATAAGTTACAATAAATAATAATACTCACTACTGATCCCGTGGATCTAAAACATGATAAAATAAATATTATGAACAGCTTTATATCAACAAAATCAACAACCTGAACTGAAAATT
This sequence comes from Elephas maximus indicus, assembly GCF_024166365.1. NCBI lineage: Eukaryota > Metazoa > Chordata > Mammalia > Proboscidea > Elephantidae > Elephas > Elephas maximus. The sequence goes on from NC_064830.1 coordinate 39,777,767, forward strand.
TTTCTCAGAAATAAAATTGACCAAATTTGCCACAAGCAGAAATATAAAATATGAATATCCCTATATCCTTTGAAAGAAAGAAATTGAATTTGTAATTAAAATTGCTTCCACAAAATTTCTAGTTCCAGATGGCCTCACTGGTAAAATCTACCAGTTGTTTAAATTAGAAATGATACGAAACTTACACAAATGGTCTCATAAATTAGAGAACACTTCTCAACTCATTTTTTGAGGCCAACCTAAGCCTATCAAAACTTGGCAAGGACATTACAAGAAAAACAACTTCGATAAAGATCCAAGGTAATTTGAACATTGATTGGATATTTGATGATATTAAAGAATTTGTGTTATACATTTTTGGTGTGATAATGGCATATGGCCACTAAATATAATGCTTTTCCTGGAATTTGATTCAATATAACCTGATGGGGAAGATGGAATAAATATGTAAGTGTAGAAGAAATAAGAATGCTAGTATCATGATGGTTGTATTTGGTTATACCATTTACCCTGTGACTCTTCTCATTATATAGAAACCATGCTCTTTGTTCTGCTTATTCAAGTTGATTTATAATGTGTCTTCAGCGTTACTCATGCTGCGGGACACAATCAGGTCCCAGGCAGGAGGTTCAGCACACAGAACCAAACACAGTTCACACAGCCTGAACATTGTTCTGCTGGAAGATTGGTATGTGAAAACCCTGGCTGCCCTGGTCAAGGCACTTGTCATAAGATATCCCATCCTTTTTATAACTTGTAAGAGCCATTTCAATTCAACCGTGCTCTCTCCTGCGTGGCATTCTGAAATTCTTTAGCAAAATTAAGTCTCTTTGTAAGTCACTGCACATGAGGAAATTGTTCTGCATTATACCTGAATTAGTCAATTTTTGAAGAATGTTACACACATTACCATTCTTGTATATTTCAAAAGGCATTACAAAGTGTAATATAGTTGTTGATTTATGCATTTGAATCTTTCAAAGGATGGCTTCAAATTCACTTTGTGTCCTTTGAGTTGCTCAATCTGGTATTTAGATAGGAAATACTGTCTAATATGTCAGAACCCATTTTACTTATATCCACAATCAACGTCCATGGAAGCAGCAGTCAAGAAATCAAATGACAAATTGCATTGGGCAAATCTGCTGCAAAAAGCAAAGACGTCACTTTGATGATTAAAGTACACCTAATTAACCCAAGCCATGATATTTTCAATTGCTTTATATTCATGTGAAGTCTGCATAATAAAAAAGAAATGCCGAAGAATTGATGCATTTGAATTACGCTGTTGGCGAAGAATATTGAATATACCATGGACTGCCAGAAGAGCTAACAGGTCTGTCTTGAAAGCATACGGCCAGAGTGCTCGTTGGAAGCAAGGATGGTAAGACTTCATCTCCCATACTTTGGACATGTTATTAGCAGGGACCAGTCCCTGGTGGATATCATGCTTAGTAGGAAGACTCTCAACAAGATGGATTGACACAGTGGCTGCAATAATGGGTTCAAACATAACTATGATTGTGAGGATGGCACAAGACAGAGCAGTGTTTCGTTCTGTTGCGTATAGGGTTGCTATGAGTCAGAACCTACTCAATGGCACCAACAACACAACAACATGGACAGCCAGAAGAAGGATCAATCTGTCTTGGAAGAAGTACAACCAGAAAGCTCCTTAGAAGCAAGGATGGCGAGACTCTGTCTCACGTACTTAGGACATGTTATCAGAAGGGATCAGTCCCTGAAGGACATCATGCTTGGTAAATTAGAGGGTCAGCAAAAAAAAAAAGAAAGACCCTCAAAGAGATGGATTGACACAGTGGCTACAACAATAGGCTCAAGCATAACAACGATCGTGAGGATAGTGTAGGACCCAGCAGTGTTTCATTCTGCTGTACATAGGGTTGCTATGAGTCATAACCAACTGGACAACATCTAACAACAACAACAAAATTGTTTATAAACCATTGTCGTTGTTGATGATGTCGTTAGTTACCATCAAGCTGACTCCAACTCATGTGGACCCTCTGTAAAACAAAACAAAATGTTGTCCAGTCCTCTGTCTTCTTCATAATTGTCAGTATGCTTAAGTTCATTATTGCAGCCACTGTGCATTTTAAATGCCTTCCATCCTAGGGATATCATCTTCCAGCACTATATCAGACACTATTCTATTGTGCTCTATCAGGTTTTCATTGGCTAATCTTCAGAAATGGATCGCCACGGCTTTCTTTCTAGTCTGTCTTGGTTTCTGCATGCTCCACTGAAACCTGTCCACCATGGCTGACTGCTGGTATTTGAAATAGCTGTGGCATAGCTTTCAGCATCACGGCAACATGGAAGCCACATGGTATGGCAGACTGACAGATGGGTGGTGGCTTTGAACCACAGTAGAGGTTTAAAGCAGTAGCTATTGCCATCATCAGCAGCAGAGCAGCATCATATTATATTATCATCATTGCATATCTGGAGTCACAGTTCCTGACAGAAATGCAAGTCTGTTCCAAAGGACACTCTACCTGAGGTAAGACTGTCTCCTCAGGTAGAAATTAGTAAAGCCTTTGACAATTATGAGGGTGAGTCCACTGTATCTATAATGGAACAGAGGCTGTGAGGTATTGTAATTCCAGGAAGTGTACAAAATTTTGGTATGTACTCCCCTTCATCCACCATTTCCCAGTTGAGTGTGAAAGGGATTTTTCCCTCATATGTTCTTCATGTGGTGTCATAGTTGTCCATAGTACTCAGGTTACTTGGCTTTTTTATCAGTCTGGAAACAGAAACCACACGATTATTTGAATAGGGGAAGCTTAATATAAACCTATGATAGGCAAAAAACCATAAAAATGCCGAAAGAAGTCTAAAGCTCTGATCTCTAAGACTTGATAAAAATATTTGAAGGTAAGAAAAAAAAAAATGGGGAGGAGATCAGGCTTCACTGAAGAAGGTGTGACTAGCCCACTGGATGATACAGAAGACTGCTGCATTTCCCAGACCAAAACTGGTCCACATTTGCTGAGCGAGTAGGAACAACCCTCTAAGACACAACTGAGCCAATGTTGGTGAGTGGATGATAAGAGGAAGTTGGGGCATTGCTGGAGGCATGAGACCTGGAGTACATGGTGTTCACTCATGAGGGCTATGGGAAAGTGGTCACCAGACCTGGGCCAGGGATGTGAGGTTCCCAAGATAACTGCGCTCTGGGTGTGTGTCTGTGACAGAGCACAACTTGATGTTCCATATACCTACAACACACACCATTTATGAAGCAAGCAGAAGCAAACAAGGCAACCTGAACCAGGAAGAGAAGTCCCCTTCCTCTTGTAGTGTCATTCAGCTCCTCTACTGACAAAGCTTAACATCATGCTTGTTGTAAAGGAGAAATGTTTAGCATCCAGTCCATTATCACTGAGCAGATACTAAAGGGTTAATTTGGAGCTAGAAGGCAATAAATCTAATTCTAGCTGGTGGATTTCTGGGTTTTGTACCTAGCCGTAATCTCCCAAAAGTAATGACTTGGTGATTTCCGCAGTATCCTGGGTTCCATGAAAACAGCTTTACATCCCAGTATTATGAGATCATTTGCATAGTGGTTAAGAATCTCGTAGCAGGCTTTAGATCTGGGTTTCTTTTATCTAAATTCTGGCTCATCCATTTTCCAGCTGCATGACTTTAGGTTATTTATTCCCTTTTTTTCTGTTTCCTCATCTAAAAGTGGGAATAGAAATAACCCTTATGCGTTAGAGTTGTCAGAAAGATTAAATGACTTAATATGCACCTAGCTCATAGTTAGGGATCAAACAAATATTATATCTTAATGGTATTATTATCATTCTTTGAGTACCTATGAGGAAGATCCTTCACCTCTCTGGAAAGAGGCAACAGAAGTCTGGGATCTAGGACTCCAATATTCTTTAATTTGTCCTTACTGATTTTATCAAGTCTAGTCTTGCAACCTACAGCAATTACACTGGCATTGCTCTATGTTTGAATTCCATGGACAACTAAGAGTTCACTACATCCACTCAAAACACTCGCACCTTGTGTATCTTCCTGGTGACTCTTCCAAACAAGTGCTCCCAACCAGTTTTTTCTTAATTTATAAAAGAATATATTAAAGCATACTCAATAAATAGAAAAGCAACTTGTTTAGGGGTCAGAAGATGATGCTCAATTTTCAAATTCTAAATTTGAATGTCCTCATTTTCTGAGACTGTTTCCTACTTCATTTATTTAAAACCTAATTTATGCAGTGAGATTGCCAAGAACATATGCCAGTTCGTCTTAAATGCTAAAATGGGAATCACTAGGTTCCCCACTACGACCTTTGGGTACAGCTCTAGTCTTTCAGTTTTGAAATATTCACTAGTCTAGAGGAGAATAAAATTAACACTGAGGCACTTCTACTTTCAAATTCCTTCCCCACTTCTGTTCATTATCACGAGTGTGCTACCTAAACTTTTACTTCAATATCTTCCAAAATAATTAATGTCAGGTCAGGTCAAAAACCATTTTATTCCCAAGTCCGAAGGGTCAAGAATGACCCTAAGCTAGGCTGCAGACATGTTTCAGGATAGTTCAGCATTCAGAAGTAAATGGAACCTGATAAATAACTCCATCATGGAAATGATACAACACATATGAGTTATTTTAACGAGTCTCTCTTCCTCACTGAACATTTCCCTGCAGATGGGAACCATGTTGTATGCTATAACCCAAATAATTAGGACATTTTTAGCACATTGTAGGTACCTAGTAAATGTGTTAAATAAATGAATAACTAAAACCTGCAAAGTTGGGGCTTCACTTACTCATTTTCCAAAACCATTTTTCAGGAAACACAATCCATCCAGATATGCAATATAGACAGGATTTTTTTAATTTGAATCATACAGTAAAACATTTCTACCAAAGTTGAATGGCTCACGAGGTGTATTTTGGGTAAAATATTACAGGACAAGAAAACCCAAACCTATACAGAGTGACTAAATAATCATTTAGCCTTTTAAGATACCCAATGACAAAGGTAGTCAAAGTCAAACATGGAGTCTCCATAATGTTTAACAGCTTTCCTCATCCTACAAATTCCACTCCATGAAAGGCAAGTTTGCCTCAGTGAAGAAATATTCAAGTAAAAGATCAGGAGGGCCTCAGGAGAATTCAGAAGTAAGTGTTTGAAGATGCTAATCCTACTTGCTTTAGAGTAAACTCTGCTACAAAGAACAACAAAGAAACATCAAAAGACAAATTAAAAAAAAAAAAACCCATTGCTGTCAAGTCGATTCTGACTCATGGTGACCTTATAGGACAGAGTAGAACAGCCTCACAGGGTTTCCAAGGCAGTAATCTTTACAGAAGCAGACTGCCACGTCTTTCTCCCACTGAGCAGCTGGTGGGTTCTAACCATCCACCTTTCGGATAGAAGCTGAGCACTTAACCACTGCCCCACCAGGGCTCCTAAAGGATGAATATATAATGCAATTACTCACATGTGGTAGATCAATCATGACCTATGGTACAAAGCCCCAAATACAAGGTATCAGCAAAGACGATGACCAATTTTCCAAGTAGAGCCAAAAGAAAGGAAAAGCATGATTCATAGTACCAGGAAAGAGAAAGAACACATTAAATGGATAAATCAAAGCAAAATGTAGGAGGATTTCTTGGAGCACTAAATAAAGAAGGTGACAAATCTGACTCCCTGTGGCAGGCAGGTAGATGACGTTTCTACATTTTTAGCTCATTTAAGTCATCAATAGACACTGTAACAGTGAACTTCAAGGATGACCAACAGGGTCTAGAAGGAGTTCAGAATAAAAATGCAACAGCCACATGGTAGAATTTTCTGGAAAGTTCATTCATTCATTCATTCATTCATTCATTCAACCAGTCTTTGATGAACTCCCTCAGATGCCAAGCTCTGCTTCAAGAAACTCAGATAAATCAGATAGTGTCGCTACCATGAAAGAGCAGTGTCTAATGACACTATATAGATGATACGCAGTTAGATAGACAGAGATATGTATATATAGAGAGAGATAACCCATTGCCTTTGAGTCATTTCCACTCATAGCGATCCTATAAGACAGAGTAGAACTGTCCCATAGAGTTTCTATGGAGTGGCTGGTGGATTTGAACTGCCAACATTTTGGTTAGCAGTCCTAGCTCTAAACCACTGCACCAGCAGTGCTCCACCTTTTTTTTTGGACTGTTGCAAATGCCTTCTCACTGTTCTTTTCTATCCAGTCTGGCCTCTTTCCAAGTCATTTTCCATAAAGCAACTAGATTGATCTTTGTAAAGTGTAGATCCAATTATGTCATAGCTGTGCTTTAGACTCTTCAATTGATTCCCATTCTACTTAAAATAAAGATGATCACCCTTTACTTGGCTTATAAAATCTTCAGGATCTAGCTTTGTTTTCACTTCAGTCTCATCTTGCTTCACTCTCCTACTTGCTCTCTCAATTTCATTTTATGTATCTCTTTAGTTCCTAATACATGCCTTGCTTCCTTGCAACTCAAGGCTTCAAACAGGCTGTTACTACTTTTTGTAGGCATTTTTTCTCTCATCTCAGTAGGCTGACACCTATTCATTCTTCAGATCTCAGGAAGATCTTCCCTAACTCCAAATGTTAGATGAGTTGCCCCATTATATTTGTACATTGGTATTACTATATCTCATTTATAGAAATTTTCCTCTTGTAATTATTGCTTAATTATTTACTATGTTTATGTTAATCCTGTCTTACCCCTACAGCAATGAATTCTATGAACACAGAAGCAAAGTCTATTACCCCTATCTACAGTTATTTATTCATTTCATGATGGACTGCCTGGGTAGTGCAAATAGTTAAGCACTCAACTACTAGCCAAAAGGTTGGCGGTTCGAACCCACCTAGAGGTACCTTGGGAAACAGACCTGGTGATCTGCTTCCTAAAGGTGACAGCTTAAAAACCATAAGAAGCAGTTCTCTGCACACACAGGGTTGCCGTGAGTCAGAATTGACTTGACAGCAAGCAAAAGCATGAGTTTCATGAAATTATAATTCCATTTTATTTTTTCTCTGTTTGCATTTGTTGTTTCTCTACTTTAAAGAAATAGAATGCGTTACACATAATTATAAATGTTTATCCTTTATATCTGTTATTTCTAATTATTTTGAATTCTTTACCTTTGTGTTTTACGTTCTCTTTTTACTCAAAATACAAACCAATTTTTCAATAAATTCTACTTATTTGCTTGTGGTTTCTGTTTTATTTATTTATTTATTTTAATGTTTTTGGTTCAGATCTCAATTTAATAACCCTTCACTTAAAGTCTTCTTTTTCAAATTATTCTATTGTCTATAAAACATAAAAGAATTTAACAATTATAGGACTCACAGTAGTCACTAAAACAAAAGAAAAAAAAAATCTATGCTTTCCAGAAAAATAAAAGGAAAATGAATAATAAAAACCTATCAATACTAAAGCAGAAAAAAAGTAATAAAAAACAAATCAATCCTCAGGTGGCAGAAAATAAGAGAAAACCATCAATTTTAAGAGGCAATGCAAAAACATAAAATAAGGTCATAAAAAGTTCAAATATAATAGCAATAGTACAAATATAAATTAAACCATATTCCTATTTATGTATTTGCTTACAGTAAAAAAAAATTAGATATGTTTAATCTCAGTGAACTAATTAAAACAGTTAACTCCAGAGAAAAATGAAGGAGATGTTTTGTACATAGGGATAGAAAAATATGTAAAAGGCCAATCTCCCATAAAAGAAAACTAATAGAGCAATACTCATATCAAACAAAAATATTCAAGGTAAAAATTATTAATGGTTGCAAAGAAAGACCTTTTATATTGCTGAAATATACATCCACTAAGAAGAAAACAATTGTGAACTTTAATGGCCAATAGATGTAGAAATTATAAAGCAAAATTATAGTATTAAATTAGAAATTGAAAGAAACTGTTAATCATATGAGATTTTAATTTAACTCTTCCAGTAACAGACGGCTAATGCAAACAAAAAATAGTAATGATATACAATTTTTGAACAACAACATTAACATCCTTAATCTAAATTTTATAGATACAAATCTTTATCTAACAAATGAATAATATATTTTTTTTTCAAATCCCATGGGATACTCCTAAAACTGACAATGCATCACAATATTTCATCATATCTAAGATTGTTTATAAGATGTACCATTATACTATAAAAAAAATATAGTACATCAAAAAATAGAAAGATACCACCAATTAAAATCATAAACTATAAGGCACAGTCCAATTTCAGGGATGTGGAAATGTGAAAAAGATATTTTATTGCCAATAAAATATGATAATTAGCAAAATAACTCTCAATAATCTCAAATATTTACCAGGGTCCCTCATTATAGTGGCACAGTGGTGAAGCACTTGGCTGCTAATGGAAACGTCAGTGGTTTGAACTCACCAGCTGCTCTACAGGAGAAAGTTATGGCAATCTGCTTCCATAAAGATTACAGCCTTGGAAACCCTATGAAGCAGTTCTACTCCTCCCTATAGGGTCACTGTGTGTGGAAATTGACTGGACAGCAATGGGTTTGATGGTTTTGGGTCACTATAGTATGTATAATTAGAAGCTCTGGTAGCACAGTGGTTAAGAGCTCAGCTGCTAACCAAAAGGTCAGCAGTTCAAATCTTCCAGCAAATCCTTGGAAACCCTGTGGGGACAGTTCTAGTCTGCCCTACAGGGTCACTATAAGTTGGGATTGACTCAATGGCAATAGGTTTTTATAGCACAATTAAACAACAATGGAAATTAAAACATGATTATTATTAATTAAGAATAAAATGACTCTTCATCAAAATTTATGAAATACAGCTGTGATAGAGAAAACACGCTGCTCACAAATATCCACGTTCTTCTTAGTTTCTTGGATACAGAGCTGCATAATGTTCCCGAATCCCCCATGAATTTAGGTATGGCCATATGACTAAGTTCTAGCCAATGAAATGTGATTGGTTGTGATATATGTAACTTCTGGGCCAAGGCTCTTAAGAAGCGGGTATGCTTTCCCCACGCCTCTTTCAATCAGGTGGATGAGGAAAACACAAGATGGATGGTAATGAGAAATAAGATAGAAGGATCCTGGATTTGAATCACCTGTGGATAATTCAACATACCACCTACCAAACAGGAAAACCCACTGGACAAGCATATAAATGAGAAATGAACTTTTATTGTATATAGCCACTGACATTTTGGATTTATTTATTAGACCAGTAATTATTACCATAACAAACAACTTCAGTGGAACATTTTGGAAAACTTACAGCCATAAATAAATTTGAATAAAAAGAAACATTAAAATAAATAATTATTCTATTCAAGGAATTATTTTTTTAAAAAAAGTAAAATTAAAGAAAGTAAAATCCATCCACAAAAAAGACAAAATAAAAAAATCGAGATGATCATCAAAATTAAGAGCTGGTTTAATGAAATGATTGTTAGGTGCCGTTGAGTCGGCTCTGACTCATATGCACCCTGTGCACAACAGAACGAAACACTGCCTGTTCCTGCGCCATCCCCACAATTGTTGTGCTTGAGCCCATTTTTGCAGCCATTGTACCAATCCATCTCATTAAGGGTCGTCCTCTTTTCTAATGACCCTCTATCCATCTCGTTGAGAGTCTTCCTCTTTTCCACTGGCCCTGTGCTTTACCAAGCACGATGTCCTTCTCCAGGGACCGATCCCTTCTGATAACATGTCCAAATTATGTGAGACACAGTATCATGGTCCTTGCTTCTAAGGAGCATTCTTACTCTATCCAAGAAGATTTGTTCATTCTTTGGCAGTCCACTGCATATTCAATAGTTTTCACCAACACCACAATTCAAAGGTGTCAATTCTTGTTCGGTCTTCCTAAGTCATTGTCCAGCTTTTGAAGCATATGAGGTGACTGAAAACACTATGGCTTAGGTCAGGCGCACCTTAATCCCCAAGTTGACATCTGTGGTTCTTAACACTTTAAAGAGATATCTCGCAGCCAATTTGCCCAGTGCAATGCACATTTTAATATCTTAACTGCTGCTTCCATGGATGTTGATTTTGGATCCAACTAAAATGAAATTCTTTACAACCTCAGTCTTTTCTCCATTTATTATGATGCTGCTTATTGGTCCAGTTGTGAGGATTTTTGTTTTCTTTATGCGGAGGTGTAATCCATATTGAAGGCTGTGGTCTTTGATTTTTATTAGTGAGTGCTTTAAGTCTTCTTCATTTTCAGCAAGCAAGGTTGTGTCATCTGCATATTGAAGGCTGTCAATGAGTTTTCCTCCAATCCTGGTACCTCGTTTTTCTTCATACAGTCCAGTTTTTGGATTATTTGGTCAGTGTACAGACTGAATAGGTATGGTGAAAGGATACAACCCTGATGCACACCTTTTCTGATTTAAAACCATGCAGTATCCCTTTGTTCTCTTCGAACGACTACCTCTGATCCATGAACAGATTCTTCATGAGCACAATTAGGTGTTCCAGAATTCCCATTCTCCACAGTGTTATACATAATTTGTTATGGTCCACACAGTTGAATGACTTTGCATTGTCAATAAAACACAGGTAAGCATCTTTCTGGTATTCTCTGCTTTCAGCCAGGATCCTTCTGACATCAGCAATAGTATCCCTGGTTCCACATCCTCTTCTGAACCCAGCTTGAATTGCTGGCAGTTCCCTGACAATATACTGCTGCAGCCACTTTTGAATGATCTTCAGCAAAATTTTGCTTGCATGTGGTATTAATGATACTGTTTGATAATTTCCTCAATAGGTTGGATCACCTTTCTCGGGAATAGGCATAAATATGACTCTCTTCCAGTCTGTTGGCCAGGTAGCCATCTCCAAAATTTCTTGGCGTAGATGAGTGAGCACTTCCAGCACTTCTTCCGTTTGTTGAAACAACTCAATTGAAATTCTGCCAATTCCCAGAGCATTGTTTTTTGCAAATGCTTTCAGTGCAACTTGGACTTCTCCCTCCAGCACTATCAGTTCCTGATCATATGTTCCCTCCTGAAATGGTTGAACTGAGACCATTTCTTTTGGGTATAGTGACTCTGTGTATTCCTTTCATCTTCTTTTGATGCTTCCTCGGTCATTTAATATTTTCCACACAGAATCCTTCAGTATTACAACTCGACGCTTGAATTTTTTCTTCAGGTCTTTCAGCTTGAGAAATGTTGAGCGTGTTCTTCCCTTTTGGTTTTCTATCTCCAGGTCTTTGCACATGTCATCATAATACTTTACTTTGTGTTCTCAAGCCACACTTTCAAATCATCTGTTCAGCTCTTTTACTTTATCATATTTTCCTTTTTCTTTAGCTACTTGACGTCCAGGGTCAAGTTTCAGAGTCTCTTTTGACATCCACTTGGATCTTTTCTTTCTCTCCTGTCTTTTTAATGACCTCTTTCTTTCTTTCTTCATGTATGATGTCCTTGATATCATTTTACAACTTGTCTGGTCTTTGGTCATTAGTGTTCAACACCTCAGATCTATTCTAGAGATGGTCTCTGATTTCAGGTGGGATGTACTCATGGTCCTACTTTGGCTCTTGTGGACTTGGTCTAATTTTCTTCAGCTTCAACCAGAACTTACATATGAGTAATTGGTGGTCTGATCTGCTGTCAGCCCCTGGCCTTGTTCTGACTGAAAATATTGAGTTTTCCATCATCTCTTTCCACAGATGTAGCTGATTTGATTCCTGTGTATTCCGTCTGGCCAGGTCCGTGTGTACAGTTGCTGTTTATGTTGGTGAAAAAAGGTACTTGCAATAAAGTAGTCCTTGGTCTTGCAAAATTTAATGATGTGACCTTTGGCATTGTTTTTATCATCAAGGCATATTTTCCAACTACCAATCCTTCTTCTTTGTTTCCAAATTTCACATTTCAACCCCCAGTAGTTATCAGTTCATCCTGATTGTGTGTTTGATCAATTTCAGACTGTAGAAGTTGGTAAAAATCTTCAGTTTCTTCATCTTTGGCCTTAGTGGTTGTGTGTAAATTTGAATGATAGTCATATTAACTGGTCTTCCTTGTAGGCATATGGATATTATTCTATCACTGACAGCATTGTACTTAAGGACAGATCTCAATATGTTCTTTTTGATGAAGAATGCAGCACCATTCCTCTTCAAGTTGTCATTCCAAGCATAGTAGGCCATATGATTTTCCAATTCAAAACGACCAACACCAGTCCAGTTCAGTTCACTAGTGCCCAAGATATTGATCTTTATGCACTCCATTTCATTTTTCACGATTTCCAATTTTCCTAGATTCATACTTTATACATTCCACATTCTGATTATTAATGGATGTTTGCAACCATTTCTTCTCATTTTGAGTCGTGCTGCATCAGTAAATGAAAGCCCCAGAAGCTTGACTCCAACCTTGTTATTAAGGTCAACTTTACTTTGAGGAGGCAGCTCTTCCCTAGTCACCTTTTCAGTGCCTTCCAACCTGAGGGGCTCATCTTCCAGCACTATATCAGACAATGTTCTGCTGCTATTCATAAGGTTTTCACTGGATAATTACTTTCAGAAGTAGACTGCTGGGTCCTCATTTCTAGTCTGGAAGCTCAGCTGAAACCTGTCCACCATGGGCGACCCTGCTGGTATGTGAATACTGGTGGCATAGCTTTCAGCTTCATAGCAACACACAAGCCCTCACAGTATGACAAACTGACAAAACATGTGGGCGCTTGATTAATTGGTTAATAACATATCAAAACTATAGGGAGGCTGATGAAAGGTGAAAAATGTAAGGTATGAAAAAATCATGCTTAAAAAAATAATTATAAATGCAGAGTAGTCTAAAATAAACCTTCAGAGAATAATATCAACATCTTCATGACAATAAATTGGAAGACATAAAAGGGTTAATTCTCTAAAAGTGTGTGAATATCAAAGTATACCCAAAGTATATGTAAAGCTGAATAAAATTAATTTATAAGAAAATGCATCTGGTTATCAAAAATTTCAGTACAAAAAGATAACACAGCCATAAAATTTAACAAATACATTTGAAGTAAAGGCAATAAGTAAATACTACTTTTATACAAACTCTTCCAGAGTATAGACAAAGAGCAAAAGCAATTAACTAAAAAATTTTGGTACCAAAGTTGGGAAGAGTAAAGTACCAGAAAAGAATTTCAAATATAATTTTGAATATAGCTTTAAAAATATTACATTAAATATTGACATGTTAAATCTGGTTTTGTATTTTTGAAAGATTACAAACATTATGTTTTATCCAAAAAATGCAAGAAGTGTTTTAAATTCAGAATTCTCAACATCTGATAAAATATGTCTATCAAAACTGAGAGTAAAACTTTTAGAAACATTCCTATTAAATTCAGAAATAAGACAAAGCTGCCTGCTATTATTGCTAGTATTTAAGTATGTATGGGAGGACCTCCATAAGATAATAAAATAAGAAAAAAACCAGGAGGCTTGGGTTGGAAAGAGACAGAATATTAATTATTAAAAGATATTTTTTTTATAATATCATACAGACTAAATAGAAGAGAATCTAAAGAAAAAATATTAAACCTAGTAAGATAGTTCCTTGAGATTGTTGTGGAAGCAGATTTTTAAAAATTCAATAATATTTAGTTCTACTTCCAACAATGGAAAAATAGCTTTTATTGAACTAACCGTTGCTCATATAATAATAAAAAATCTTGAAAACATACCAAAAAAAAAGAAAACTACTTAAAAGCACTCTAGAGCAAATAAAAATAAGCAGAGTATATTTTCTAGACAAGGAAACATTAAATTTGAAACCAATAACAATAAGCTCTGTAATAAGGCACAAATATTTGAATATTGAACAACACACTTCAAAATATCACGAGTTAAGAAGAAATCACAAATTAAACAATAGTTTAACTGAATAAAAATAAAACAAGTGCATTTGCAGTATCATCAAACAAAATTCTTAGAAATAAATCTGACAAGGTGCAAGACCTCTACGATTTTAAAAAAAGTTGTGAAATATCAAAGAAAACTTTACTTATCAACAAGCTTAAGAAGAAAAACCATATAATCATATCAATTGATGCAAAAAAAAGCATTTGACAAAAGACAACACCATTGATGATTAAAAAAAATGATTAGAAATAAAGAAAAATGTTCTAAACTTGACAACATAATGTCTATAAAATACCTACAGTTAAAAACACTTTTAATGAGTGAAACTGGACATATCCCCTCTAGTGTTGAGAAAAAGTCAAGACTGGCCTCTCTCAACACGCCCATTCAAAATCATACTGGAAGTCCTACATAGTGCAATAAAACAAGAAAAAGAAATAGAAGCCATGCATATGAATAAACTGCCTGTATTCATAGATGATATGATTGTCTATGTAGAAAAAAATTTATAATAATGTAGAAAACCCCCCAAAATTAACAAATAAAAATAACTCCTAGACCTAATAACTAAGTATAGAAAGGTTGCAGTACACAACATCGACATACAGAATACAACAAAGAAAAATTGGAATTTGAAATTTTAAAATAATTACATCATTTCAAATAGTACAAAAAATGAAATATTCAGGCATAAATCTAATAAAATATGCAAGGAATTTGAATGCAGAAAACTATAAAAAAATGAAATGTTCTATGATGAGAGTCAATATTTTAATTTATCATGTCTCTTTTACTTGATTTATACAGCTAATGCAATTCCAATCAAAATCACAGCAAGCTTCAAAGAACCAAATATTAAATCTAAAACTATAAAATTCCTGGAAGACAACATAGGAAGAAAACTATGGGACCCAATATTTTGTAAAAATAGGAAGCAAACATTATAGCAAATGCATGAATAGAAGAAGACAAAATAGATAAATAGGACCTCATAAAAATTAGAAGCTTATGCTCATCAAAAGATACTACTAAGAGTAGACAACCTACAGACTGGGAAAAATCTTCGGAAATTACTTATCTGAAAGGATCTAATCTCTAAAATCTATAGAAAACTGCAACGACTCAACAACAAAAACACGAACAGCCCAATCACAAAATGGGCAAAGGGCGTGAAGAGAATCTTCACCAAAGAGGACATCCAATTAGCCAACAAACATACGAAAAGATGTTTATGATCATCAGCCATTCCAAAAAGAAAAAAACCAAACCCAGTGCCGTCGAGTCCAGTCCGACTCATAGCGACCCTATAGGACAGAGTAGAACTGCCCCATAGAGTTTCCAAGGAGTGCCTGGTGGATTCGAACTGCTGACCCTTTGGTTAGCAGCCATAGCACTTAACCACTACGCCACCAGGGTTTTCATCAGCCATTAGAGAGATGCAAATCGAAACTACAATGAGATAGCATCTTACCCTAGCTAAAATGGCACTGATTAAGACAAAAAAACAGATAACAGCAAATGTTGGTGAGGTTATGGGGAGATTGTGGCCCCAATTCATAGCTGGTAGGACTGTAAAATGGAACAACTACTATGGAAAACAGCATGGTAATTTCTTAAAAAACTAGAAATAGAACTACCTATGATCCAGCAATCACACTTCTAGGTATATACTCTAAAAAAGAGAGACTTAAAAATAATGTCACAAACAGACATATGCACTCCTGTGTTCATTGCTGCTTTATTCAATAGCAAATAAGTAGAAACAACTGAAGTGTCTATCAGTGGATGAATGGATAAGAAAACTGTGGTACATACATACAGTGGAATATTATGCTACCTTGAAGAACAATGATGAGTCCGTGGAACATATTATAACATCGGGAACATAACACTGGATGAAATAAATAAAGCATATTAGGCCAAATATTGTATGATCCTTCTTTTAATAAGAAGACAAAAACAGATACATGGAGAGAGACCAATGTTCATTGGTGGCTACCAGGAAGACAGGGAGTGAGGAAAGCACATTTTATGGAGTAGAGACTGGTGATTTTTGGTGACTGGGAAAAAGTGACATCAAATGTGGATATAGTGAGCACAGCACAACCAAAGTAAAAACCAGCATTTGAGCCCTTATGGATGAGTATAGGCAAATTGGCATACAGGTAGGTACAGATGCATACATAGGTAAGAACAAAAAGAAATAAAAAAAAACAAAAAGAAATATATACTAAAAAAAAAACAAAAACAAAACAACCAGTGCCCTCGAGTCGATTCCAACTCATAGCAACCCTGTAGGACAGAGTAGAACTCCCCTATAGAGTTTCCAAGGAGCACCTGGCAGCTTCGAACTGCCAACCCTTTGGTTAGCAACCATAGCACTTAACCACTACTCTACCAGGGTTTCCAGAAATACTCCACCAGGGTTTCCAGAAATATCTATAGGTACATGCAAATATGCACATGTCGGTGCAGGCACGTATACTCATTGAAGACACAAATGCATATATTCCTCAGACAAAACCAAACACTTTTAAACATTGTTTTCTGGGTTTGAAGGCTTAGGACCATATTCTCATGGGACAACTCAGTCAATTGGCATGATATAGTTCACAAAAATCAAGATCTGCATCTTAGTGAAGTAAGTACCTCTGGGATCTTAAAAGCTTGTGAGTGGCCATCTAAGATACATCTACAGATTTCAGCTTGCTAGGAGCAAAACAGTAAGAAGACAATCAAAAGGACAGTGAATAAACAAGTCTACAAGTTCCACAATTTCATCTACCCTGAGACCAGAAGAAATAGATGCTGTCTGAATACCATCACTGACTATTCTGACAGGGGCCACAGTAATTATTTCTAGATAGAATGGGAGAAAAATGTAGAGCAGAACTCAAACTCTTTAAAAAAAAAAAAAAAAAAACTAGACAAACTGGAAAAACAGAGAACAAAAGACCCCCTGAGACTATCACCCTATGACACACTTTACAGCTAGAACCAAGCCTATACCCTGAAATCAACTTCTAGCAAAATAGCTGAGTGACAAACAAAATAAAAGATATTATCTGTAAGACCAGTGTCTTACTATCAGTGTTACACTATCAGAATGAGACCTAAAAGTCAACAATTTCTCAAAAGCAAGGGCAAGAAGATAAAGGGTTAGGGAAACTAGAGTACTGGAAAGGGAATAAATAGAAACAAAGAGAATGTTGATATATTGTGATAAAGACAACTAATGTCACTGAACAATTTGTGTGGAAATTGTCAAATGAGAATCTAATTTGCAGTGTAAACTTCCACCAAAAATTCAATAACATGTTTTTTAAAAAATCACAGTAAGCTATTTTGCAATATCAACAAACATATTCTAAAATTTACATGGAAAGAAAAAAAGGCCTTGAATAGTCAACACAACACAAAAGAAGAAAGTTGGAGGAATCACACTATCTTATTTCAAGACTTAATATAAAACTGTAGTAATCAAGACAGTGCGTTATTGGCAGAAAAATAGACAAAAAAATGAATAGGATGGAACAGAGTCCGGAAATAGACCCATACAACTATAGTCAATTGATATTTGACAGAGGCGTAAAGGTAATGGAAAAAGGTAGTCTTTTCAACAAATAGTCCTGAGACAATTGCATGTTCGTTTACAAAACAATGAACCTAGACACAGATCTTACACCTTTCAGAAAAGCTAACTCAAAGTAAATCATAGGCCTAAAGGAAAAATGCAAAACTGTAAAAACCATTTACAAGAACATAGGAAAAAAATCTATATGATCTTGGGTTTGGTGATGTGTTTTTAAATACAACACTGAAAGCATGATCATGAAAGAAGGAAATTGATATGTCTTATTTTATTAAAATTGAAAAGTTCTGCTCTGCAAAAGATGCTGTTACCCAAATGAAAAGACACGGCACAGAATGGGAGACTTACATTCAAAATACGTAAAGAATTCTTAAAAATCAGTATTTAAAAAGACCCAATTAAAAATGGGCATAAATCTAAACAGAGACCTCATAAAAGATGTACAGATGAAAAACAAGCATATGAAAAGATGCTCAAGATCATCTGTCATTAGGGGAATGCAAATAAAAACACAGGTGATATAATTACACACCTATTCTCCAATAAAAGTAATAGGGATCCTTGAAGAAATGGCCGATTCTAGGATTGGGGAAAGAAATATACAAATGAGCCTGGAGTGTCTCATAATGTTAAAAAAAAAAAAAAAAAAAGTTTTTTTTGTTTGTTTTGTTTCTTAAGCACATCAAAAGGGCACAGGAGGCAACTACAGAAGCTCACAATGGCCAACACTGGAACGATTTGAGCAACAAAATAAAGTAGGATTAGATTTTAACCCAAAGTATAAAATAAGTATTAATGAACAATGAGTCCATATTCATATAAAAAATCAATGAATAAGTAAGTAAATGTGGGAGAATAGACAAATCATCCATTGAGGTGCATTTCAAATAATTTACATAGGTACTTCTCCCTCAGGAAAATGTAACACAACTCCCCACTCCTTAAGGGTGGGCTGCACATTATGACATCCTTCAAAAGAGTATAATACAAGAAGGGGGGAAAGAACAGAGGAACTTTAAAAGGGATAAGCCTGCCAAATACTGTCTCAGTCATATCATCAAAGTTATCACCAACAGTGATTTTATGTTGATGGTATGTACCCTTGACATGGTGTGGTAAGAATGGCATTTTACCTCTGCCGTCTTCTTCGAAACCCATAATCCCAATCTAATCACGAAAAAAAAAAATCAAGTAAATTTCAATTGATGAACATTCTATAAAATATCTGGCCAGTACTTCTCAAAACTGTCAAGGTCATTAAAAACAAGGAATGTCTGAGAAACTGTCACAGACAAGAGGAATCTAAGGAGACATGATAAATAATGCAATGCGACATCCTAAATGGGATCCTGGAAATGAAAAAGAACATTAGGTAAAAACTAAGGGCATCTGAATATAGTGTGAATTTTAGTTAATTATAATAAATCAGTATATTTTCATCCATTGCAATAAATGTACCATACTAATGCAAGATGTTAATAATAGAGGAAACTTAGATGTAGAATATATGGGAACTCTGTACTATCTTTGTGATTTTTTTGTAAACCTGAAACCATTCTAAAATAAAAGCTTATTTAAACAAGCAAACAAACAAAAAAGCTGCAGGATACCTAGAAATAAACCTTGAAAAAGGATGTACAAGAACATTTTGGAGAAAAGCGTAAAATGGTATCAAAGGGCATAAAATAAATTCTGAATAAATATATTGTTTACATTAATAGCTGGAAATGCTCATAGTCATTTATGTATGAAATGTTCAAAAATTCATCTATAATATTAAAATAATTTCAGAAAAAACATCAAACAGAATTTGGTAGAATTAGACACTGATTTTAATTACATGTGGTTAAGTATACTTTCAAGAACATGTATGTGTGCCAAACTGGATGTATTTGACTTAGTATATAACTGTGCTAATTAAAATCATAAAGTACCTAAGCAGGGATAGAGAAAGAGATCAATGGAACAGAATAATGATATCAGATTTAGACTCAAATATATATGTGGATTTAGTATATGATAAAGGTGGCATTACAGATCATGAGAAAAGGGAAAGAGTATTAAAAAATAGCACTGGCACCATTAATTTCCATATGAAAAAATATTAATTTAGATCTTTACTTAATCCAATAAACAAGAATAAATTCCTCATATATTAAAAATCTAGGTTTGTAAAATACATTGCAAAATTATTCAGAAAAAAAAATGGCTTCTGTATAATAATATACCAGAAACAAAGAAATGAAGATATTCACAATACATGAAATAGAAAAAGTAGATTTGTCCAGAATACATTTGACTATTCAATAAGAAAACATGCAGCCTAACTCACAAATTAACTAAAATGATGTGATCTCAGAAATTAATTCAAAATATAAGAATGATAAAGGGGAAGTGGGTAGCAATATATATGAAACAAGATTGCTTATTATTTAAATTGTAGACAGGTATATGAGAATAAAGAGGTGACTATACCTACTCCTCGCTTATCCGCACAATTAGGTTCCAAAGACCAGGTGGTTATTCAAAAATTGGTGTTATGTAAAAATAGAGGATGATCGTATCAGATTACAAAATGGAGGATGACTACATCATTACCTAACTGCCAAATTGCATCATCACATAACTGACAAACCACTGAGAATCATGGCCCAGCCAAGTTGACACATAACTTCAGTGTCTTGTAGTGTTAAAAAATAACCTCAGTCATCAGAGTCATCATTACTCTTGCCTCACAACTCAGTGTTCGTTACTGCCAGACATATGTCATTAACGTGCAAAATAGTAGATTTTTTACTATTGTTGCAAATATAAAATGTCAGATAACAAGATAGTAGATAAGTGAGGAGTGTCTATTATTTCCCATACTTTTGTATTGGCAATTGTTGACTCCTGAAAAGATCACCAATAGACATTTTTGGTCAATCAAGACTAAATTTATCAGATCTACTATAGTAAGAGAGAACTCCACTAAAAAAGTCTTAGAAGGAAAATATCAAGGAAGGATATTCATAGCTTTTGTGTTTTAGGCTCAAGTGATTTAGGTGGTTTTTTAAGGTATAAAACTACTTGGTTTGGGGAGAAATTTGTGACATAGTTTTGGTGGACATAGCAAGGCAGCAATCTTAAAATGATCACTATTTGACAAACTAGTTGTTTACCAAGGTGAGCAATCTAATATCCATTTTTCCAGATTAGCAAACTCTTTGCCCACAGTCATTGGGTTGCAGAGATTTTCTGAAGAAAAAGTGAAAACATTTATTCCTTTATAGCCTCATTTTGTAGGGCAAGCATTTTCTGGAATAAATAATGTAAATGTGCTGACACAGGTGATCTTAGTTCTCAGTCATGATAATTGAACTCTGTGGCCACAGATCTCAGTGTATGCTTTCTATAATAAAGTTGTTTTTTTTTTTTTTAAGCTCACAGAAGCGTTAACAATGAAGTACAATAGGCATAAGAAGAGCCGTTTATCTTGTTTAATGACCAGGGAAATTAAAAAAAAAAAAAAAAATGACCGAGTGAGTTTTTAAGTTAGAAAAGCAAAAATTCTGACACTTCCGAGGCAAAGTGAAAACGGTGCCTAGACACGCGAATCATGTTGTCCCTCTGCAGCAAAGACCAGAAAAACTATGTAAAACAGATACAAATGTCAATTCTGGAACCCTAAGATTCAAATTAAGGAAGAAAGAACTAGATCAAACACCAAATGGAAGAAGAAACTGAAGGAAAACAGAGAACAAGGAGAGATACAGAGTGGAGGCCACTTGCCAACTAACACAGCACAGCATTGCCATCTTGGAGCAAAGCCAGCAAGGACCCCAGAGTGGGAGTAAGAGAAGGCAACTTCATAGAACTTCTAATCGGAGACAGAGCATTCAGTAACTAGAGAAACACACTTTTCCAACTCTGATCCTTCTGCCGCATATGCCACCTCCTCCCCATGCCAACAGGTCATGCCACACTGCTTGGCAAGAGAACCACCAGCCTTTCGTCACCCCAGGTCTGCCCGACCCCCACCCACCAGCTCCAGAAGCACCATTTTTCCCCCTTCTTTCTTTTCTTTCTCCCTCCCATCTAGCCCCCTATGCCACCTGTACCCCTTCACACAGGGTCATGCCGTACTGCTATGGCTAGAGAGCCACCACCGCTGCTTTCTACCTCCACTTAGCCACATATGCCGCCTCCTCCACCTTCCCACCAGCCCCCAGGTCTGTCCTGCCCCCATCCACCTGCTACTCATTTCTTTTTCTTGTTCCCTTTCTTTCTCTGTTCTTTTCTTTCCCCCACCCACCTAGCCCTATAAGCCCCTATTTCTTGCTTGCCCTTACTGTACTGCCACAGCTAGTGTCCTTGGTTCAGGCCTGAATCTTCATCAGGCCTGCACTGACCCTCCCTTCTGCATTTCAACCAACTATTGAGCAGTGGGAAGTGAGCCCATACTACTCCCCCATCTGGACAGCCTGCCTCTCTGTTAAAGATTGGTAAACACTCCCACACTGATGAACCAGCAGACAGCACCTGCCCAGCCTTCCCTCAGCCATGTCACCAAACCAGTGTACAGCAAAGGGGGCTTGCCTGGCCCAGAGAATGTGGTGAGAGCTATCATGCCCAAATAAACAAACAGCAAAGCACGCCTGGCCCTCCCACTCTGACATATCAAAACAAAATAAAGAAGCAAGATGAAACAAATGAACATACAATCAATGAATAAAGAAAATAATAGCTTAATGCCTCTTAGCAGATAATACCAAAACATATTAAAAAAGCACAACAAGATAGATCTAGCAAGTGACTAAAATAAAGAATCAGAGGATCTTCCGGTAGAAGAAAAGGCAGTGGAACCACCTGGTGTAGAATTCAGAAGACTAATAAGGGATTTCCAAAAGATTAGGAAAGACATCAAGGAAAGCACAGATAAAACCAAGGAAAAAATACACAAAATCAAGAAAAACACATAGAAAACCAAAAAAAAAAAAAAAAAAAAATCAAAGAAAACAGACAAAGCAATAGAAGAATTCAGGATAATAATACAAGGACAAATGTCAAAATAAATAAACAATTAAAAATCATACAAAAACAGCAACTAGGAATCTAATAGTTAATCAGAAATGAACAACTCAGTAGAAGGTTTCAGGTGCAAATTTAAGACAGTGGAAAATAGAATCAGTGAGATTGAAGACAAATTCATATATGTTACTCTATTTAAGGAAAAATCAAAGAAAGGAATGAAGAAAACCTAAGAATAATGTGGGAAATAATCAAAAGGAAAAATTTGCTAGTGACCTGAGTTTTAGAATACTGGGAGAAAATGGAAAACACAGAGAAGATGGTTGAAGATTTGCTGGCAGAGAACTCCCCAAATACAATGAAAAACAAAAAGCTGACCATACAAGAAGCTCACAAAAACACATATAGGATAGACCCCAAAAGCAAGTCACCAGGACATATCATAATCACGTTTACCAAAACTAAAGACAAGAAAAGAATCCTGAGAGCCACTGGAAAAAAAACAAAAAGTCACTTACAAAGGGGAAACAATGAGACTAAGATCTAATTACTTGGCAGAAACTATACAGGCAAGAAGGCAACAGGATGACATACATAAAATCTTGAAACGAACAAACAAACAAAAAAACCCCCTATCAAACCGGAATAATATATCCTGCAAAAATCTGTCTCCAATACAATGGTGAAATTAGGACATTTCCAGATAAACAAAAATTAAATGAATTCCTAAAAACCAAACCAAACTTGCAAGAAATATTAAAGGGAGTCCTTTGGTTAGAGAACAAACAACATCAGACAACAGCAAGAGTCTCAGACAGCACCATCCAGGTACCAATGTGGGTAAAGAACTCTCAATAATTAAACAAAGCTAAAAGACAGGGAAACAGAGATATCAGTCTGTAAATAAAAGGGGGAACATATGGTGTAGGTACA
The DNA here is from genome assembly GCF_024166365.1 of Elephas maximus indicus. NCBI lineage: Eukaryota > Metazoa > Chordata > Mammalia > Proboscidea > Elephantidae > Elephas > Elephas maximus. Next base: position 39,801,210 of record NC_064830.1, read on the forward strand.
GAATTTTCAAATGGAGAAGAATTCAAGGGATATCAAGCAACAAAAGTTTGACTCAAACTTAGGAAGATAAGGGTAAATTTCATTGTAAACACAAAGAAAGTTAACAAACCTCATCAGAATAAAAAAGAAGAAAAATGTACATATTCAGTAAACAAAAAATCAACAATAATGAAGGAAAATCTATAACCAAGAAGAATTCTGCACAGGACAGTAATAGGAACAAAGAAAATATTAGTGCCGCAAAAAATAAAATAATTTGACAGCAATTAAACTTATACCTATCAATAATCACAGAGATTGTAAATGGCTTAAATGTACCTGTAAAGAGGCAGACAGTGGCAGAATGGATAAGAAAGCACAACTCATCAACATGCTGTCTACAAGAGACACACCTAAACACAAAGACATAAATATGTTAAAAATCAAAGTATGTAAAAAAATATATCAAGCAAAGGTAACTAAAAAAAGGCAGGAGAGGCAATTCTAATTTCAAACAAAATAGACTTTAAGGCAAAATCAACCATGAAAGACAAGGAAGGACATTATATAATGATTAAAAGGACAATCCACCAAGGAGACATAACCTTAATAAATACCTACACACTCAATGACAGTGCTCCAAAATACATAATATTATTCTAACCGCACTGAAAATAGTTCCACAATAGTAGGAGACTTCAACACACCACTTTAGGTAGATAACAGAACACCTAGAAAGAAACTCAACAAAGATACAGAATACCTAAAGGCCAAAATCAACAAACTTAACCTTGTAGAAATATACAGAACACTCCACCAAGAGGAGCAGAGTGTACATTCTTTTACAACACACATGGAACATTCTCCAGCATAAAGCCACATTTTAGGCCACAAAGCAATCCTCTACAAAATCCAAAACATCAAAATAATACAAAGCATTTTCTCTGATACCAATGCCATAAGAGTAAAAATCAATAACAGGAAGCGAAAGGGAAAAAAATATCAAATATGTGGAAACTGAATAACAACTTGCTTAAAAACAACTAGGTAATAGAACAAAACAAAGAGGGAATAAAAAATTCCTAGAATTAAACGAGAATGAAAACACATCATGCCAAATCCTTTGGGACACAGCAAAGGCAGTGCTCTGAGGTCAACTTACAGCAATAAATGCACACATAAAAAAAGAAGAATGGGTCAAAACCAAACATTAGCCCTACAAATAAAAAAAAATAGAGAACAGATAAAAGAGCCCACAGCCACCGGAAGAAAGGAAATAATAAAGATTTAAGCAGAAATAAATAAAATTGAGAACAGAAAAACAAAAGAAATAATCCACAAGACCAAAAGTTGGTTATTTAAAAAGAACAAAATCAACAAACCATTGGCCAAACTGACAAAGGAAAAACAAGAGAGGAAGCAAATAATTTCAAATAAGAAATGAGATGAGGGACATTACCAGAAGCCTGACTGAAATAAAAAGGATCATAACAGAATATTATCAAAAATTGTACTCCAACAAATTTGAGAACCTAGAATAAATAAACAAGTTTCTAGAAGCACACTACCTACCTAAACAAGCTGAGAGAGAAAATATGAACAGACTCATAGCAAGGGAAGAGACTGAAGAGGTAATTAGAAAAAAAAAAAAAAAAAAACCTCCCAACAAACAAAAAAAATCCCTGGTCCATACGCTTCACTGGAGAATTCTAGCAAACATTTAGAGAACTCCCACCAGTACTGCTCAAACTATTTCAGAGCATAGAAAAGGAAGGAATACTTCTGAATTCATTCTATAAAGCCAGCATAACCCTGATTCTAAAGCCAGGCAAACACACCACAAAAAAAAAAGAAGAAAATTACAGACCAGTATAACTCATGAATACAGATGCAAAAATTCTCAACAAAATTTTAGTCAACAGAATTCAGCCTTATCTCAAAAAAATAATACTTTGCAATCAAGTAGAACTAATACCAGTTATGCAAAGATGGTTCAACATTAGAAAATCAATCAACATAATTTAACACTGTTTTAGTTATCTAGTTTTTAGTTAGTTATCTAGTACTGCTATAACAGAAATACCACAAGTGGATGGCTTTAACAAACAGAGATTTATTCTCTCACAGTCTAAGAGGCTAGACGTCTGAATTCAGGGTGCAAGCTCTAGGTGAAAGCTTTCTCTCTGTGTTTGTTCTGGGGGAAGGTCCTTATCATCAATCTTTCCTGGGTCTAGGAGCTTCTAAGCATAGGAACCCCAGGTCCAAAGGACATGCGTGCTCCTGGCTCTTCTTGCTTGGTGTTAATGAGGTCCTCTCTCTGCTCATTTCTTTCTCCTTTTATCTATTGTAAGATAAAAGGTGATGCAAGAGACACCCCAGAAAAACATCCCTTACACCAGATCAGGTCTGTGACCTGAGTAAGGGTGTTGAATCCCACCCTAATCCTCTTTGACAACCTAATCTTGCTTCATTGACCACAGGCAGAGATTAGGATTTATAACACATAAGAAATACATAAGATCACAAGATGGAGGGCAATCACACAATACTGGGAATCATGGCATAGCCTAGTTGACTTATATTTTGCGAGGACACTATTCAACCCACGATTTAAAGTAAAAGAATCTCATGATTGTCTCAATTGACACAGAAAAGCATTTGATAAAGTCCAACACCCATTCCTGATAAAAACTCAATAAAATAGAAACAAAAGGAAAATTCCTCAACATAAGAAAGGGCATCTACACAAAACCAACAATTAACATCACTCTCAACAGAGACAGGCTGAAAGCATTATCCTTCAGAACAGGAACAAGACAAAAATGTCCTTTATCACCACTCCTATTTAATGTTGTGCTGGAAGTCCTAGCTAGAGCAATAAGGCAAGAAAAAGAAATAAAGGGCATTCAAATTGGAAAGGAAAAAGTAAAACTATTCTATTCACAGATGATACGATCCTATACATACAGAACCCCAAAGATTCCAGAAGAAAACTACTGGAACTAATAGAAAGATTCAGCAAAGTAGCAAGATACAAGATCAACATACAAAAATCAGTTGGATTCCTATAAACCAACAAAGAGGACTTTGAAAAGGAAATCAGGAAATCAATACCATTTATAATAGCCCCCCAAAAGATAAAATACTCAGGAATAAATGTAACCATGGACATAAAAGACCTATACAAAGAAAAGTATAAAATGATATCGCAAGAAACCAAAAGAGACCTACATAAATGGAAAAATATATTATGCTCATAGATAGGAAGGTTCAACATTGTGAAAATATCAATCTTACCCAAAGCAATCTACAGATATAATGCAATCTCAATCCAAATACCAACAGCATTCATTACCAAGATGGAAAAACGAATCACCAACTTTATGTGTAAGGAAGGAAGCCCCAGGTAAGAAAAGCGTTACTGAAGAAAAATAACAAAGTAAGAGGCCTCATGCTACCTGATCTCAGAACCTACTATACTGTCACAGTAGTCAAAAAGCCTGGTATTAGTACACTGACAGACACATAGACCAATGGAACAGAATCGAGAACCCAAATGTAAATCCATTCAACTACAGTCAGCTGATCTTTGACAAAGGACCAAAGTCCATTAAATGGAGAAAAGGCAATCTTTTTAACAAATGTTTCTGGCAAAATTGGATGTCATTCTTAAAAAAAAAAGACACAGGATCCATACCTCACACCATACACAAAAACTAACACAAAATAGATGAAAGAACTAAGTAGAAAATCTAAAATGATAAAGATTATGGAAGAAAAAAATAGGGACAATGCTAGGGGACCTAATACATGGCATAAATTCAATATAAACCATAACTAACAATGTACAAACACCAGAAGATAAACTAGATAACTAGGAGCTCCTAAAAATTAAACACTTATATTCTTCAAGAGATTTCACCAAAAGAGTAAAAAGAGAACCTACTGACTGGGAAAAATTTTTGGCTACCACATATCCGACAATGGTCTAATCACTAAAATCTATGGAATACTTCAACACCTCAACAATAAAAAGACAATCCAACTAAAAATGGGTGAAAGATATGAACAGACACTTCACCAAAGAAGACATTCAGGTGACTAACAGACATATGAGGAAATGCTCCCCATCATTAGCCATTAGAGAAATGCATATCAAAAACTACAGTGAGATACCATCTCACTTCAACATTACTGATACTAATAAAAAAAAAAAAACAGAAAATAACAAATGTGGGAGAAGTTGCAGGAAGATTGGAACTCTTAAGCACTGCTGGTGGGAATGTAAAATGGTACAATCACTGTGTGGAAAAGGATATGGCACCTCCTTAAAAGCCAGAAATAGAAATTCCATATGATCCAGCAATCCCACTCCTAGGAATACATCCTAGAGAAATAAGAGCCATCACATGAAAAAACATATGCACACCCAATGTTCATTGCAGCATTATCCATAACAGCATAAAGATGGAAACAAGTGCCCATCGACAGATGAATTGATAAACAAATTATGGTGCATACACACAATGGAATACTATGCAACAATAAATGACAATGACGAATTCATGAAACATCTCACAACATGGATGAATCTGGAGGGCATTAGGGCGAGTGAAATAAGTCAGTCACAAAAGGACAATATTGTATGAGATCATTGTTATAAAAACCCAAGAAAAAGTTTACACGCAGAAAAAAAATATCTTTGATGGTTATGAGGGAGGGAAGAGGTGGCAAGGGGAAGTCACAAACTAGATAGTATATTAGTTAACTTCACTGAAGGGAAAGACAACACACATTATAAGGGAAGACAACACAACTTGACCAAGGCAAAGCCACAGAAGGTTTCTGGATACATCCAAACGCGTTGAAGGACTGAGTTACTGGAACTGAGGGCTGGGAAACGTGGTTTCAGGGGACATCTAGGTCAATTGGCATAACATAGTCTGTAAAGAAAATGTTCTGCATCCTACTTCAGTGAGTATCATCTGGGGACTGTAAAGCTTACGAGCAGCCGTGTAAGATACATCTGTGGGTCCCATCATGTTTAGAGCAAAGGAGAATGAAAAAAAACAAAGACACAAGAAAGATATTAGTCCAGAGGACTAATGAACCGCAGACTCCACCAGCCTGAGCCCAGAAGAACTAGATGGTGCCCGGCTGCCACCACCACCCGTTCTAACAAGGATCACAATAGAGAGTCCCGGAAAAAGAAAGAGAAAAATGTAGAATAAAATGCACACACACGCTCACACATACACACACAAACAGACTTAGTCACCTGACAGAAACTGGAGGAACCCCAGAGAATATGGCCCCTGGACACCCTGCTAACTTAGATCTGAAGCCACTCCCAAAGTCCACCTTTCAGCCAAACTTTAGACAGGCCTATTAAAGAAAGAATAACAAACGTGAGGAATGTACTTCTTAGTTAAATCAAGTATACCAGACCAAATGGACAACACCTACCCAAAAGCAAAGACTAGAAGGCAGGAAGAGTATAGGAAAACTGGGCTAACGGACATGGAGAACCCAGGGTGGAAAGGGGAAAGTGGGAGAGTGCCAACCCGTTGCAAAGATTGCAACCAATGTCACAAAAAAAATTGTTTAAATTTTTTTAATGAAAAGCTAATTTTCACTTTAAACTTTCACCTAAAACTTAATAAAATTACAAAAAAAAAAAAAACTATAAAAGTTATTTGTTCCATGGGACAAAAAAAAAAAAAACTGACACTTCCAAGATTTGACAAGGACGAAGACAACTAAACCCTTATTCACTGCTGATAGGGAGTTGTAAAACATTTTGGAGAACAACTTGTCAATATCTGAATAAACTGAGGTATTATATACTGAGGCATATAATCAGTGAGTCAGCAATTCCGATATTAAATATGTACCCTAGAGGAACTTTTGCACACATTTAACACAGGAGATATGCACAAAAATATCCATTGCATCAGGGAATAAATTATAAATTGTTGTGCTTTCATACAATTCATATAACAATAAAAACTAGATAAATAAATGCATGTGGACATATATAGATCTTAAAAATATGATACTGAGTAGAAATAAAATAATCTAAGCAACTTCTGGAATGATACACACTATGACAGCTTTGATACACATTTTTACAATAATAGTGCAAAAGAATAAAAAGATGAACTGAGAGCGCAAACATCATATTTGGGAGATTGTTCATCTCTGAGGAAAGGAAATAATGCAATTGCAAAGCGAAACAAAGAGCATTTTTTCATCTTCTGTAATGCTCTTTATATTTTATTTCTTTAAAAAGTAGGATGAAAGGCAGGAGGGGACAGAAAAGTTGGTACCAGGGAACCCAAAGATGAGAAGGGGAGAGTGTTGACATGCCGTGGGGGGAGGGCAACCAATGTCACAAAACAATATGTGTATTAATTGTTCAATGAGAAATTAATTTGCTCTGTAAAACTTCATCTAAAATACAATTTGAAAAAAGAGTTTTAATAAATTTTTCAGTTTTTCAAGCCCAGAATACCATAATTTCACTGCTGAGAGTTGAAACAATAAATATATTACTAATAGAATCAAGCAGAAAAAAAAAATTAGAATGAAATCTGAACCAGATACAAGAAAATGTTAACATTTCTTCATTCAGGCTGGTGGGCACTTGCATATTTGATATTTTATTATGTCTATTTTCCTTTAGTTTTAAAGTTTATCTATTTTCTTAAGAGAAATGAAAAAGTTTGTCTAGGTGGGAAAATAGTTAAGCATAAAAAAATTTAAAAAAAGAAAACTTGAATCTAGGGCAGGTAAGCTACTTTCACATGTCATTTCCCTGACATTGGCAATCGCAAAGCCAAAACTCTTATATGCTTCAACACTTGCCCTGCTCTTCCAGTTAGTTTAAAGTTCTAGAGAAGCATACCTTAACCCCACAGATGAATATCTTTTGCCAGTTATATAATAATCTATAAAAGCATTGCTTTCTGTGTATGGGACATTGATGTCCAAACGCCAGGGTTGTTTCTTTCTGTCTTTGTTTTCTTTTCCTTTTGTGCAATAAATTGCTGGTTGTCTCAAACCTTCATTGAATGTTGGCAAAAGATCCAGAGAAAAAGATAAAGAGTTTGACAGCCTATGTGAGCGAACAAAAGATTATTTATCCTAATATCTAAGTTGACTTAGGGAAATATTTCAGATCTATCTAATATAGGAGCAACTTCCAAGCTAAAATGGACCCAATTTTCCTCTAGCCTGGGGGCATCTGATACAACATTGGCTAATTTACACTATTACTTCTATGACTCTATCCTTCAGAAAATGTGGCCCGATGGTTGACTTTATCTTTAGTGAGATGATGTGGACAGGTGTGTAGAAGGCTTTCAGACTACCACTAGAGGCAGAAAGGACTGATGAAAATAATTTCACAGAATTGGCATCAGTGAAGGGGAAGAAGGCAGTCATCCACTGAGCTGCAAAATGATGAGTTTGAGAGTTTAAAGTCAATGTAAATCAGGAACTCAAGATACTGATATGGGGGACAACTATGGATTTGGGAACTATAAGTATATTGGGAATTGTTGAAGGCATGGGAGGAGATGGGCTTGCTCAGGAAGAATGCATGAAGTAAGAAGAGAGCAGGGACAGAGAAATAACAAATTTTACCTTATCCACAAATTAAAAGAAACCAATAAAAAAGAACAAGAAGGAAGTTACCAAAAATTTTGATGAGAATGTCGTATAGAAGTGGTGAGAACAGACATCTTTGTCTTGTTCCTGATCTTAGGAATAACGCATTCAGTCCTTCACTATCAGCTTGTTGTTACCTAAGGGGGTATTATAGACCCCTTTATCAGGTTGAGGCAGCTCCCTTCTAATTCAGGTTTTCAGAGAGTTTTATCATAAGTGAATACTGATTTTTTTTTAAGTTCTTTTTCTGCATATGTTGAGAAAATCATATGATTTTTCTTCTATAATATATTAATATGGTGAATTACATTGATTTTCAAAAGTTACACCAACTTCGAATCAATGGGTTGGTACATTTGGTCATTGTATTATCCTTTTCATGTGTTGCTGGTTTTGATTTGCTAATATTTTGTTGCGGAATTATATGTGTATTTTCATAAAACACGTGGGTCTGTATTTTCTTTTTCTATAATGTCTTTGTTTATGTTACCAGGATAAAACTGGCTTCAAAACTGAGTTCAGAAATGTTCCCTGCTCTATAATTTTCTGGGCATGTGACAGTTTAAAAACAATTAATTGAGAATTTTAAGTGTCTGGAACGATCTAGAAAACTTGTTGTGAAGGCTTTGAAAAGTATTTCCATACCAACATGACTATATATCAAACATGGTCAAAATGAAAAATAAATAAAGCTAATGATTCCAAAATAGAAAATGTTAAGTGAATGTCATATGTATGTAAGATATTATATGATACTGGGTACAAATATACTGCAATATTGGAAAAAAAAATCATCAAATGAGGAAAACACATGTAATTAGAAAGACTGTAAAAACGACTGATGCATACTGATGTGGGGCGGTCAAAGAAGGCTGAAGTCATAATGTTCATTAGTTCTTTGCAGCAGAGATTAAAATGTCATAAATCTGTCAAGCACTTAACAAACTCACTCTAGATTACCAGAGTTATGCCAAAGATTTTCATATATGATACTTGTTTTTGCAGACCTATGGCTAGGACCTTTTGGAGAATGGTGGAGAAAGATGCCCAAATTTCAAATGACAAAACCAACTGCTACATGATTATAAAAAACCCATTAAAGTGTTTTTATTACACTAAATGCTATAGAGGTTTCAGTATGTGAGTAATAACTGCTTATATGTCGGAGGCATTATGTCATTGGTTTCTTAAATCTCTTTCAGGTAAAAAACTCTTACCTTTGAGAGAAAAACAGAAATTTTTAAAACAATAGGAAAACGTTATTCTTTATAGAATACTTCATATACATACAAAGATATTATCTGATACTAGGTGCAGACATACTGCAATATTGAAAAATTATTTCATTTATACCATTATTATTATTTACTTTATTTTTTGTAGCTGGTGGTGTTTGCTTTTGGTAGTGGAGATTCTGGAGTGGCTGAAGCAATGCTGGTAAGTAAACTTGCGAAATGGGGAAACCAGGGGACATGACCATAAAATCAGTGAAACTTGATTTCTTAGCATTGCAACTTTACTGAAAGTCATATTGAGCTCAAGAAATATTTATAGTTTTACACCAACAGGAAGAAATCTGAAAAGAAATTCAAGAAAATGATGCTATTTACAATAGCTCTTAAAAAAAAAAAAAACTAGTAATAAACCTAACCAGGGATGTAACGGACTTATACAAAGAAAACTATAAAACACTGCTACAAAAAGGTGAAAGAGACCTACATAAATGGAAGGGCATTCTGTGCTCATTAATTGGAAGGCTTAATATCATGAAAATGTCAATGCTATCCAAAGTAATCTATAGATATAATGTAATCTCAATCAAAATTCCAACATCATTCTTAACTGAAATGGAAGAAACTGATCACCAAATTTATAAGGGAAGGAAAGAGGACCCAAATAGTCAAAACAATCTTGCAGAAGAACATAGTAGGAGGCCTCACACTTTCCCAACTTCAAAATATACTATACAGCTATAGTAATCAAAACAGCCTGGTACTGGTTCGATGATAGGCATGTAGACTAATGGAACAGACTTGAGAACCCAGAAATAAGTCTGTCCATCTACGTACAACTGATTTTCAAAAAGGGATCAAAGTCCATTCAACAGGGAAGAAAGGTCCTCTTCAACAAATTGTGTGGGAAAAATTGTATACCCACATGTAGAAAAAATAAAACAGGACCCATGTCTTACCATACATGAAAGCTAACTGAAAATGGATGAAGGATCTAAATGTTGAAGCTTAAACTATAAAGGTTTTGGGAGAAAATATAGAGGCAAAACTATGGAACCTGATTTTTAATTTTTTTTTAATAGTAGATTATCAAACACAACTACAAATGTATGAACAGCACAAGACAAATTAAATAACTGGGACTTCATAAAAATCAAATACTTATGGTCATCAAAAGACTTTACCAAAAGTAAAAAGACAACTGGGAAAAAATCTTTGGAAATGACATAACTCATAAGGATCTAATATCTAAAATATATACAAAACTTCTACAACTCAACAACAAAAAGACTAATAACTCAATTAAAGAATGGAGAAAGGACATTAACAGCCACTTAACCAAAGAATTTCACATTAAAGTGGCCAGCAAGCACATAAAAAGATGTTCATTGTCATTAGCCATCAGAGAGACTGAAATAAAAACCACAATATGATACCATCTCACACCTGCTAAAATGGCAGTGATGAAAGAAGAAAGGGAGGGAGGGAGGGAGGGAGGGAGGGAGGGAGGGAGGGAGGGAGGGAGGGAGGGAGGGAGGGAGGGAGGAAGAAAAAGAAAGAAAGAGAACTGCTGATGGGAATGTAAAATGGCACAACTTCTGTGGAAAACAGTATGGCAATTCCTCAAAAATTAAAAATAGACCTACCATATACTCCAGTAATTCCACTCTTAAGTATATATCCCAGGAATCCAATAGAAGGCACGTGAACAAACATTTGTACATGTATGCTAATTGCAGCACTATTCGCAACAGCAAAAAGATGGAAACAACCTAAGTGTCCATCAACAGATGAACGGATAAACAAAATGTGGAACATATGTACAGTGGTATACTACATGGCCATAAGGAAAAAAAATGAGTTCTGAATCATCTTGGAACATGGATGAACCTGAAGGACATTATACTGAGTGAAATCAGTCAATCACAAATAGACAATTATTGTATGATCCCACTTTTATGAAATGACAAGAGTAAATGTATAAAGAGAGACCAATGTTCATTGGCAATTACTAGGGGTGGGAAGGGGGACGAGAAGAGGGAATCATTCTCTAGGTAGCAGTCATTTTTTAGTTATGGTGACTGGAAAGAAAGCACCAAAGAGGGTGATGTTTGCACAACTTGACAAGTGTAATTGATGCCACTTAGTTGTCTATTAGAAAAAGGATAAATTGGTAAATGCCATGTTATATATAATTTCACAACATCAACAACAACCAAAATAGATAGATGATAGATAAATGATAGATGATATAGACAGATAGATAGATAGATGATAGATAGATAGATGATAGATAGATAGATAGATAGATGATAGATAGATAGATAGATAGATAGATAGATAGATAGATAGATAGATAGATAGATAGATAGATAGATAGACAGATAGATGATAGATGTAGATGTAGATATAGGTATAAGTATAGGTATAGGTATAGATATAAAGACAGATATAAAAAATCAAATAGGAGCTACAGATGTGGATACTTCTTAGTCATTACCTATCACCTCATATGGATGGTTTTCGTGGTTTGAAGACTTAGGGTCATCGTCTCATGAGTCAAGTTAGTCCATTGGCATGGCATAGTTCACTAAATTCATATTCTACCTCCTAGTTCGGTGAGTAGCATCTGGGGTCTTAAAACATATGAGTGGCCATCTAAAATACAACTATCAATCTCTATTCATTTGGAACAACAACAAAAAAATAAATAAATTCATGGATCAGAGAAAGGCCCAGAATACAGTACTAATTGTCTCCATGAATCACAGCTCCTCCACCTTGAGATTAGAACTAGATGGTGCCTGGCTACACCACCGAATATTCTAATCAGGGCTGCAATAGATGGAACCTGGTAGAAAGGAGGTAAATGTGGAACAGAATTTCAAGTTCTGAAAGAATCCAGACCTACTGGACTCATTGAGACTGGAGGAATCCCTGAGACTATTGCCCTGAGATACTTTTTAGACACTGATCAGAAACTATTCCTGAAGTCAACTAAATAGCTGGTTAACTTAAAATGTAAAGAATTTCACCCTTGAGAACTGTCCTTTTTAAAAAATGATACATTTGAGACCAAATGGAGAACAGTTACTCTAAAGCCTACATGAGAAGTCTGAGGGACAGTGAGACTAAATTAATCAAAGCAGAACAGCTAGAATAGAAATAATCATAATGTTGACACAAACTGAAGACTGTAACCAATGTTGCTGAACATTACATGTAGAAATCATTGAACATGAACTTGTTTTGCTGTGTATACTTACACCAAAAATACAATAAAAAAAATTTTTTTTTAATATTTTTGGTTTTGAAAACTTAGAAAAAAATTAATGCTTCTTTGATCTGGGACTAGAAAGAAAAAAATGGCATAAATGCTATATATAACTTAGAAAGTGACCTCAACAAGAATGTGACTCAAAATAAATCCCTCTGTCCTCGAGGCTTAACCCTATACCTGGCACATAATAAGGGCTCAATAAATATTTCTTTATGGAAGTAAGAGATGATCTAAAGAGCTTTTATTCATGTATATTAGATTCCACATCCTCTCCAAGGATAATTTTATTTTAAACTTTTATGTATAAACTATAGAGAACTATCAAGTCTAAGTGTATTACTGCATACAGGGTAAAACTGTTTAACCCATTCATCTTTCAAGGCATAAATTGTAATATTTCTTTCCTCTAGGGATATCAACTTTCATTCCTTGCTAATTTCCTTCTTTATTATTTTTTTTTAATCTGATTAATACACTTCCATTTTTATTAGGTCTAATAGATAGCTGATCTAATTTGAAGCTTATAAATTATTCAGTTATATGTGAATTGATTATAGCACATAACTCCAATAGGCTGGCAATCTTTTCAGAGATTAGAAGTGCCGCTTAGCTCCCTTTCTATGGATGATTAATTTTCAGTGGTTATCAGCTCTCAAACTGAAAATTAAGCAATACATATTTGCTTTGTGGATGGCCAGTTTTATTAAAGTAGTAGAGCTGACGAAATTAATTATCGATACCCTATGAAAAGAAGCTAAAATTAAAATGATTTAAAGGAAGCAGGCAGGTATCTATTGTCAATGGTAAAATTCAGTTACTGTCATAAAGAAATAGCACTAGATTTCATGATTTATGCAACAATTCAGGAGTCATGCATAAAGTATTCTTTGTTTTTACATCTTTTAAGGACAATTGGCTTACATTAGCTAAGGTATATGACTCAAAGTTGATACATTTTAATTTGAGTCAGCAGAAATTTTTCCATCCTCTTTGGTGCTGAGAGGTCGCTGCTGTCTTTGGTGCTGACTGAGAACAAGAGAATATTTTCCACTGGACACTGTCTGCTAAAGTCCAAGTACTTTGCTCTTCTGCTTACTGGGACGTCATTTCTGAATCAAATAATGCAGTTAGTGCTCTGAGAACTAAGAGTGGGTACTTGGCCTTTCTTCCTTGGGCCTAGAAATTCCTGGAACCAGATATTATGTGACAGCTTCCCTGTCAAGGATGACACAGGGCTGCAGGCTGGACTCCCCCGGTGGTGCTTCTCCACAGATGGGTCACCTAGGGACATCTGGGGCCAACTCACGCTCAAAAAGGTTACCTTTGCAATCTAGAGTCCTTTCTATCATACTACCATTAATGATATAATTCATTAAAATCTTAGATAATATGTAAGACTTGTTATTTTTGCATGTGTGGATAGCTTGGGATCATGGCATTGAGGTTATTGGTCACTGCTATTTCCGGGCAAGATAACTTATAGGATCTTATCTTTCATGGCAGCTACCTGAGAGTATGATCTGGGGAATTTGAAGTTTTGAAAGGGAGAAGAAACAACCAAAAAAAAATATATATATATGTGTAATTATAAAATTCTGAGGGGGAAATGGGAGGATCCTTAGTATTAGTCAGCCCTGGGCAGGGTCTTGCAGGAGTAAAGAATATGTTGACAAAGAAAATTGCTGCTAAATCTCTAATTTTTACCTTCATGTTGTTTATAATAAGCATAAACATGGTTGTAATTTTTGACAATGACTGAAAAATCTATCCACATTCCCCAAACAAATCAAGCTTTAGCTCCCAAACACTCCTCATTTCAGCATCATTAACATATCCTCCAAGTAATCCTCCAGAGAGCAAAGGAAAATAATAGTATTTATTCTTCTTCCTCCTTATAATACTCTTTCCATTAGACACATAAATACTCTAATAAGCAAATATACAAAGAGGACTCACTGCTATTCTGACTCACACTGGAGGCCAGACTCTATGTTCAGCCCCAGCCTATACCCAGAGCCTAGCCACATTGGGCAACCTACAGTCTCCATACTTTTTCATTATCTCTTGTTATATGTTATTTCCAAAAATTTCCACCTCCTCTTGGCTGCTAACCAAAAGGTCAGCAGTTCAAATCCACCAGCTGTTCCTTGGAAACTCTATGGGGCAGTTCTACTCAGTCCTATAGGATCTCCATACAGTTAAAAACACACAGGGAAAAAATCAACACTCTTAGAATCCATTTTCATGTTATAAAAATAACAGCAAATCATGTCCAAAGAAAATAGAGAGGAAGAAATAATAAATATTAGAAAAGAAATTAATGAAATGATAATGGATTAAATCAAAACATCCAAAAATAGGTTCTCTGAAAAGACTAATGAAATTGATAGACACAGTAAGTAATTTCAAGGGAAAGCGAGAAAAAAAGAGAAAAAGAGACAGAGCAAGACAGAGAGAGACAGAAGCCCGAATTTCCCATATCAGAAATGAAAAGAGTAACAGGGGACATTACTTTAGCTCCTTTTAATATCAAAAAGAATGACAGATTATTGTGGGTTTCCAGGTCTGGTAATGGTATAGCAATTTGATCAGGCTTATACTTCAACAAAGAATAATTACGAAAATTAGTTTAAATAAATAAACTGTGTGTGTGTATATATTATGTTATGTTATTTTATTTATGTTACTACATTATATATTATATGATATTAAGTTAATTATATCATATTAAGTTAATTATATCACATTAAGTTAATTATATTATATCAATTATATTATATACCCTCTCTTCCCCCCAAAAAAGATGATTGAAGGCACTGGGAGTGATCAAAACCAGCCAGAATCAAGAAAGGATAGAGCTTTTGTAAAAGCACTACATTGGGTAATTAACCCTGAAGAAATAATCCTACCCTCACTGTGCAAAAATCAAGCAGAAGGCTACTGAATTATTCAACTAAGGAGTCAGAGGAGAAATGTGGGACTGACAAACTGGTTGGAATTGAATGGAGGTGGGGAGACTACCAAAAGGGAGGAAGCAAATGTTATAAACAAAAACCCACTGCAGTCAAGTTGATTCTGACTCATAGCAACTCTATAGGAGAGAGCAGAACTGTCCCATAGAGTTTCCAATGAGTGCTTGGTGGATTCAAACTGTTGACCTTTTTGTTAGCAGCCATAGCTCTTAACCACTATGCCACCACGGTTTCCAGCAATGGTAGGGAGTACTAACATATGCATATAAATTCCTCTTAAACTCATGCCTGACTCTTAAATTGCACACATATGCTCTAGACTACAAGGAACACGGATAGGCGGAAGTCTGAAAGAGCTGATGGAGTTTTCAGAAGATTCACGCTGTAAGGGAGATGGTTATTGGAGTTGGAACCTCACACTTTCCATTGAAATCCCAATATGGTTATGCTTTTTCAGGGGTAAAGATGACATTACAGAACTAATGAATTCAACCTTGGAAAAAGGGCAATAATAGAATAAGTCTTCCCTAGCTAAGAGAAAAAAACAAAGCTATCACAAGTAAACTGTGATTAGAGGGAAAAATCAATTAATGGATGTGGAATCACATATAAGCTAGATGCAAATTAGCAGAAGATGTTAAAGTAGCTATGATAAATATGTTAAAGAGTTTGCAGGTAAAGACATGCAATAGGTGACCAAATAATACTGATTTTCCTAAAACCCACACAAGAAGAAATAGATAATCTGAATAAGCCTATATCTATTAAAGAAGTCAAATCAATAATTAATAATCTTTTAAAACAGCACCAGGCCTTGAAGTTTTCACTTTTGAATTCTACTAAACACTTAAGGAAGAAATGATATTAATTCTCTAAGTCTGTTTCAGCAAATGGAAGCAGTAGAAACACTGGCAAACTCATTCAGTGAGCCCACCATTACTCTAATATCAAAATGAGCCCTAGACATTACAAGAAAGAAAAACTATAAACCTGTATTCTCTCATTAACATGGATGCAAAAATTCTCAACAAAATACTAGCACCATGAACAAATGAGATCTATTCTAGATATGCAAAGCTTATTTATCATTTAAAAATCAATTAATGTAATGTGTCACATCAACAGGCTAAAGACGAAAAATTATATGGTCACATCAATATATGTAGTAAAAGTATCTAACAAAATCCAAAAATACATTAATGATAAAATGTCTCACAAACTATTAATGGAAGAAAACTTCCTGAACTTAGTAGAAAGCATCTACAAACAACGACTGCTAATGTCACACTTAATGATAAGAATCCAGATGTTTCCCTCCTGAGGTCAGGAATAAGGCAAGGATGCCTCTTCTCACCACTTCTAGTCGACATCATACTGGAAGTCCTAGAAAATGCAATAAGACAAGAAAAGGAAATATCAGGTCTACAGATTGAGAAGGAAGAAATGAAGATATCTGTGTTCACAGATGATGTGATTATCTATGTAGAAAATCACAAGGAATTGATTAAAAAAAAAAAACTAGATCTGATGAGATTATAGCAAGCTTACTGGGATGCAATATTAATATAGTAAAACCTGGGAAAGCCAGAGCATGTTTAAGGCAGAAACCTGTCAGAGAAAGAAAATTTGAATATTTTCCACTAAAACAAGCAATAGAAAAGTGGTAAGCTGCACCGTGTCAAAGATGGAAAACTCATGAGACCCAGACAACAAGACAGTCTCATCAAGTTCCAGCTCTCACAGATTTCACTGTATATAAAAGTCAATTGCTTTCCTATATTCCAGCCATGAACAATCGAAATTCGAAATTAAAAACTCAACACCATCTACTTTAGCAAACAACAATAACAATGAAAGAAATTTAGGTTAAAAGTCTACTGAATATGTACAAGATCTATTTGAAGAAAACTACAAAACTCTGATGAAAGATACCAAAGAAGATCTAAATAAATGGCGAGAGATTCTATGTTGATGAATAGGAAGACGCAATATTGTTAAGATATCAGTTCTTCTCAATTGATTTTAAGATTGTGATAAACATAGTCTCAATAAAAATCTCAGCAATTTACTTTGTGAATATCAACAAATTGCTTCTAAAAACTTATAAGGAAAGACAACAGACCCAGAATAGTCAAACAATACCAAAGAAGAATAAAATATGAGGACTGACAATACCTGACTTCAAGATTTACTATAAAGCTATAGTAATCAAGACAGCACGGTATTGGTGAAATAATAGACAAATATAACAATGGAACATAATAGAGAGCCTGAAATAGTCTCACAAAAATATAGTTAACTGATATTTGACAAAGGAGCAGCAATGGCAATCCAATGGAAAAAGTGCTGTCTTTTCTACAAATGGTGGGGCAACATCTAGATATGTACGTGCAAAAATACGAATCTAGACACTGACTTTCACATTCCACAAAACTAACTCAAAATGACTCATAGACCTAAATGAAAACTGCAAAACTATAAAACCTCTAGAAGATAACACAGATACCTTTGAGTTTGGCGATGAGTTTTTTGATACTACACCAGCAGGGTCACCCATGGCAGACAAATTTCAGCTGAGCTTCCAAACTAAGATAGACTAGGAAGAAGGACCTGACAACCTACTACTGAAAAGAATTATCCAGTGAAACCCTTATGAATAGCAACAGAACATTTTCTGATATAGTGCCAGAAGATGAGCCCCCCAGAGTGGAAGACACTCAAAAGATGACTGGGGAAGAGCTGCCTCCTTAGAGTCAACCCTTAATTACATGGATGGAGTCGAGCTTTGGAGATCTTCAGTTGCTGATGTGGCATGACTCAAAATGAGAAGAAACAGCTGCAAACATCCATTAACAATCTGAACATGGAATGTATGAAACAAGAATCTAGTAAAACTGGAAATCATCAAAAATGAAATGGAATGCATAAAGATCGATATCTTAGGCATTAGTGAGCTGGAATGGACTGGTATTGGCCATTTTGAATCAGAAAATCATATGGTCTACTATGCCTGGAATGACAGCTTGAAGAGGAATAGCGTTCCATTCATTATCAAAAAGAACATATCAAGATCTATCCTGAAGTACGACGCTGTGAGTGATAGGCTTATATGCTGACAAAGGAGACCAGTTAATATGACTATTATTCACATTTACCCACACACCACTAAGGCCAAAGATGAAGAAATTAAACACTTTTACCAGCTTCTGCAGTCAGAAATTGAAGAAATACACTGAGTCATTATACCAAAAGAAATGGTTGATATTCAACCATTTCAAGAGGTAGCATACAATCCAGAACTGATGGTACTGAAGGAAGAAGTCCAAGCTGCACTGAAGGCATTGGCAAAATCCAAGACTCCAGAAATTGATGGAATATCAATTGAGCTGTTTCAACAAACGGATGCAGTGCTGGAAGTTCTCACTCATTTATGCCAAGAAATGTGGAAGACAGCTATCTGGCCCACCAACTGGAAGATATCCATATTTATGCCTATTTACCAAGAAAGGTGATCCAACTGAATGCAGAAATCATCGAACAGTATCATTAATATCACACACAAGCAAGATTTTGCTAAAGATGATTCAAAAGTGGCTGCAGTGGTATATCAACAGGAAACTGCCAGAAATTCAGGCCAGATTCAGAAGAGGGTGTGGAACCAGGCATATCGTTGCTGTCAGATGGATTATGGCTGAAAGCAGAGAATACCAGAAGGATGTTTGCATATGTTTTATTGACTATGCAAAGGCATTCAACCGTGTGGATCATAACAAATTATTGATAATGTTGTGAAGAATGAGAATTCGAGAACACATAATTGTGCTCATGAGAAACCTGTGCACAGATCAAGAGGCAATTGTTTGGACAGAACGAGGGGATGCTGCGTGGTTTAAAGTCAGGAAAGGTTTGTTTCAGGGTTGTATCCCTTCACCATACCTATTCAATCTGTATTCTGAGCACATAATCTGAGAAGCTGGACTATATGAAGAAGAATGGGGCATCGGGATTGGAGGAAGACTCATTAACAACCTGAGATATGCAGATGACATAACCTTGTTTGGTGAAAGTAAAGGGGACTTGAAGCACTTACTGATGAAGAGCAAAGACTGCAGCCTTCAGTACGGATTATACCTCACATAAAGAAAGCAAAAACATTCACAGCTGGACCAATAAGCAACATCACCATAAAAGGAGAAAAGATTGAAGTTGTCAAGGATTTCATTTTACTTGGATCCACAATCAACATCCATGGAAGTAGCAGACAAGAAATCAAAAGACACATTGCATGGGCAAATATGCTCTGAAAGGTCTTTTTAAAGTGTTGAAAAGCAGAGATGTCACCTTGAAGACTAAGGTGCGCCTGACCCAGCCATACCCAAGCAATGGTATTTTCAATCACAACACATGCATGAGAAAGCTGAATAATAAATAAGGAAGACCAAAGAAGAATTGACATCTTTGAATTGTGGTGTTGGGAAAGAATATTGAATATACCATGAGCCGTCAAAAGAATGAACAAATCTATCTTAGAAGAAGTACAACCAGAATGTTCCTCAGAAGCAAGGATGGTGAGACGAGTCTTACATACTTTGAACATGTTGTCAGGAAGGATCAGCCCCTGGAGAAGGACACCGTGTTTGGTAAAGTACAGGGTCAGCAGAAAAGAGGAAGACTCTCAATGAGATGGATTGACACAGTGGCTGCAATAACAGGCTCAAGAATAACAATGATTGTAAGGATGGCGCAGGGCTGGTCAGTGTTTTGTTCTGTGGTAGATAGGGTTGTTATGAGTCAGAACCGACTCGATGGCACCTAACAATAACGACAAAAACAACAAAAGCACAGTCCGTAAAAGAGAAAATTGATCTGTTAAATTTCATTATATTAAAAAACTTCTGTTACGTGAAAGACATTGTTAAGAGAATGAAAAGACAAGCCAAAAATGTGGAGAAAATCTTTACAAACATGTCTGATAAGGTACTTATAGCCAAAAGATACAGAGAACTCTGAAAACTCAACAAAAAGAAAAAAGCCCAATTCAAAAGTGAGCAGACATGGATAGGGAGACTTAACATAGTAAAAATGTCTATTCTACCAAAAGCCATCTATACATACAATGCACTTCCGGTCCAAATTCCAAAGTCATTTTTTAAGGTGATAGAGAAACAAATCACCAACTTCATATGGAAGGGAAAAAAGCCTCGGATAAGTAAAGCATTACTGAAAAAGAAGAAGAAAGTGGGAGGCCTCACTCTACCTGATTTCAGAACCTATTATACAGCCACAGTAGTCAAAACAGCCTGGTACTGGTACAACAACAGGCACATAGACCAGTGGAACAGAATTGAGAACCCAGATATAAATCCATCCACATATGAGCAGCTGATATTTGACAAAGGCCCAGAGTCAGTTAATTGCGGAAAAGATAGTCTTTTTAACAAATGGTGCTGGCATAACTGGATATCCATTTGCAAAAAAATGAAACAGGACCCATACCTCACACCAAGCACAAAAACTAACTCCAAGTGGATTAAAGACCTAAACATAAAGACTAAAACGATAAAGATCATGGAAGAAAAAATAGGGACAACCTTAGGAGCCCTAATACAGGGCATAAACAGAATACAAAACATTACCAAAAATGACGAAGAAAAACCAGATAACTGGGAGCTCCTAAAAATCAAACACCTATGCTCATCTAAAGACTTCACCAAAAGAGTAAAAAGACCACCTACAGACCGGGAAAGAATTTTCAGCTATGACATCTCCAACCAGCGCCTGATCTCTAAAATCTATATGATTCTGTCAAAACTCAACCACAAAAAGACAAACTACCCAATTAAAAATTGGGCAAAGGATATGAACACGCACTTCACTAAAGAAGATATTCAGGCAGCTAACAGATACATGAGAAAATGCTCTCGATCATTAGCCATTAGAGAAATGCAAATTAAAACCACGATGAGATTCCATCTCACTCCAACAAGGCTGGCATCAATCCAAAAAACACAAAAGAATAAATGTTGGAGAGGCTGCGGAGAGATTGGAACTCTTATACACTGCTGGTGGGAATGTAAAATGGTACAACCACTTTCGAAATCTATCTGGGGTTATCTTAAACAGTTAGAAATAGAACTACCATACAACCTAGAAATCCCACTCCTCGGAATATACCCTAGAGAAATAAGAGCCTTCCTACAAACAGATATATGCACACCCAGGTTTATTGCAGCTCTGTTTACAATAGCAAAAAGCTGGAAGCAACCAAGGTGTCCATCAACGGATGAATAGGTAAATAAATTGTGGTATATTCACACAATGGAATACTACGCATCGATAAAGAACAGTGACGAATCTGTGAAACATTTCATAACATGGAGGAACCTGGAAGGCATTATGCTGAGCAAAATTAGTCAGAGGCAAAAGGACAAATATTATATAAGACCACTATTATAAGATCTTGAGAAATAGTATAAACTGAGAAGAACACATACTTTTGTGGTTACGAGGTGGGGAGGGAGGGAGAGGGTTTTTTACTGATTAGTTAGTAGATAAGAACTGCTTTAGGTGAAGGGAAGGACAACACTCAATACATGGAAGGTCAGCCCAATTGGACTGGACCAAAAGCAAAGAAGTTTCCGGGATAAAATGAATGCTTCAAAGGTCAGCAGAGCAAGGGCGGGGATTTGGGGACCATGGTTTAAGGGGACTTCTAAGTCAATTGGCAAAATAATTCTATTATGAAAACATTCTGCATCCCACTTTGAAATGTGGCGTCTGGGGTCTTAAATGCTAACAAGCGGCCATCTAAGATGCATCAATTGGTCTCAACCCACCTGGATCAAAGGAGAATGAAGAACACCAAGGTCACACAACAACTAAGAGCCCAAGAGACAGAAAGGGCCACATGAACCAGAGACCTACATCATCCTGAGACCAGAAGAACTAGTTGGTGCCCGGCCACAACCGATGACTGTCCTGACAGGGAGCACAACAGAGAACCCCTGAGGGAGCAGGAGATTAGTGGGATGCAGACCCCAAATTCTGACAAAAAGACCAGACTTAATGGTCTGACTGAGACTAGAGGAATCCCGGCAGTCATGGTCCCCAAACCTTCTGTTGGCCCAGGACAGGAACCATTCCCGAAGACAACTCAACAGACATGGAAGGGACTGGACAATGGGTTGGAAAGAGATGCTGATGAAGAGTGAGCTACTTGTATCAGGTGGACACTTGAGACTGTGTTGGTATCTCCTGTCTGGAGGGGAGATGGGAGGGTAGAGAGGGTTGGAAGCTGGCAAAATTGTCATGAAAGGAGAGACCGGAAGGGCTGACTCATTAGGGGGAGAGCAAGTGGGAGTAAGGAGTAAGATGTATACAAACTTATATGTGACAGTCTGACTTGATTTGTAAACGTTCACTTGAAGCTCAATAAAAGTTAATAAAAAAAAAAGTGAGCAGAGCACCTGAACAGTGTATCAAAGAAGATACACAGATGACAAACACATATAAAGATGTTAAGCATTATGTCATTAGGGAATTGCAAATTAAAAGAACAGTCAGATGCTACTACACAAGTATTTGTTGTTGTTAGTTGACATAGAGTTGATTATGATTCACGGAGGCCTTATGTGTGCAGAATAGAACTGATCCACAGGATTTTTAAGGTTATGACCTTTCAGAAGTTGATTGCAAGGTCTGAGGTACCTCTGAGTAGGTTTGACTAGACACATGCACGTATTAAAATGGTTAAAATACAACACACTGACAGCACCAAATGTTGGCAAGAACATGGAACAACAGTAATCACTGCTGATGGGAATAAGAAATGGTAGAGTTACTCTGAAAGAGAATTTTGAAGTTCATTAAAAAGCTAACCTTAATCTTCATACAATCCAGCAATCATGCTCTTGAGTATTTACCCAAATTAGCTGAACACTTATGTCTACATAAAGACTTGAACATGAATATTTATAGCAGCTCTACCCAGAATTTCAAAATATTGGAAGGAACTAAGATGTCTTTCAATCTGTGAATGAATAAACAAACCATAGTTCAACAGAACATTATTCAGCAATAAAGAGAAATAAACCATCAAGCCATGAGAAGATATGGAGGAACCTTAAATGAAGTGAACGAAGCCAGTCCAAAAACAGCTACATACTGTTTGATTCCAAACATAACATTACTGGAAAAGAAAAACCTTAGAGTCAGTAAAAAGATCAGGGGTTTCCAAGGATTGGGACAGAAGGGAAAGGCGTGAGCAGGTGGACATTTTTTCAGGTAGTGAAACCATCCTGTATGACACAGCATTGAAGGGTACACAAGATTACACATTTACTAAAACCCATAAAAACTGTATAACACAAAGAGTAAATCCTTATGTAAACCATGGTGTCTTGGTCACCTAGTGCTGCTATAACAGAAATATCACAAGTGGATGGCTTTAACAAAAAGAAATTTGTTCATTCACAATCTAGGAGGCCAGAAGTCTGAATTCAGGGTACTAGCTCCAGGGTAAGACTCTCTCTCTCTGTCAGCTCTGGGGGAAGGTCCCTGTCATCAATCTTCCCCTAGCCTAGGAGCTTCTCAGCATAGGGACCCCAGGTCCAAAGGATGCAATGTTCTTCTGGCTTTTGTGTCTTGGTGGTATGAGGTCCATGTCTCTCTGATCACTTCTCTCTTTTGTATCTCTGACTTAAGACACAACCTAATCTTGTAGATTGAATCATGCTTCATTAACATAACTGCCTATTATCCTGCCTAACTAACATCATAGAGGTAGGATTTACAACATACAGGAACATCACGTCAGATGACAAAATGGTGGACAATCACACAATACCGGGATTCATGGCTTTGACAAGTTGATACACATTCTTGGGGGACACAATTCAATTCATAACACTTGGACTTATTTAATAGTAACGTGTCAATATTAGTTCATCAACAAATGTACCACACCAATGCAAGATGTTAGTAATAGGGAAAATTTCAGGCAGAGAAAGAGGGAGTATATGGGAACCATCTGTACTTTCTGCTCAATTTTCCTGTAACACTAAACTGCTCTAGAAAATAAAGTCTATTAATTAAAAAAAAAAAAAAAAAAGTGAAATAAAGACTTTTTTGAAATAAAAGCTGGGAAAATTTGTTGCCAGCAGAGCCATACTACAAGAAATTCTAAAACAATTCTGAAGTCTGAAGGGAAATAACAAATCAAATGTTGAATCTATAGGGAAAAGGGAAGAGCTGAGAAAATGGTAATGGAAATGGTAAAAGACTGCTTTTCCTTTTATTTCATAAATTCTTTAAACACTAACTGACAGTTAAAAGAAAAATAATAAAGCATTGTGGGGTTTGTAACAAAAGTAGAAGTAAAGAATATGACAACTGTAACACAAACGGTAAGAGGGGTTGTAAATGGAATTATTCTGTTGTATGGCTCTTGCAATATACATGAGTCAGTAATATTACATCAAGTGTTGTTAGGTGCCATCAAGTTGGTTCTGACTCATAGTGACCCTATGTACAACAGAAAGAAACATTGCCCGGTCCTGCACCATCCTCACAATCATTATTATGTTTGAGCCATTGTTGCTGCAACTGTGTCAATCCATCTCATTGAAGGTCTTCCTCTTTTTCACTGACCCTCTGCTTTACCAAGCGTGATGTCCTTTTCTGGGGAATGATTCCTCCTGATAACTTGTCCAAAGTATGTAAGATGATATCTCGTCACTTTTGCTTCTAATGAGCATTCTGGCTGTACTTCCAGGGCAGATGTGTTTGTCCTATAAGTCCCTGATATATTCAATATTCTTCACCAACACCATAATTCAAAGGCATCAATTACTCTTTGGTCTTCCTTATTCATTATCCAGCTTTCACATGCATGTGGTGACTGAAAACACCATGGCTTGGATCAGGTGCACCTTAGTTCTCAAAGCTTTTTAACACTTTATGGAGGTCCTTTGCAGCAGATTAGCCCAATATAATGTGTCATTTGATTTCTTGACTGCTGCTTCCATGGGCTTTGATTGTGGATCCAAGTAAAATGAAATCCTTGACAACTTCAATCTTTTCTCCATTTATCATGTTGCTTATTGGTCCAGTTGTGAAGATTTTTGTTTTCTTTATGTTGAAGTGTAATCCATAGTGAAGACTGTAGTCTTTCATCTTCATCAGTAAGTGCTTCAAGTCCTCTTCACTTTCAGTAAGCAAGGTGGGGTCATCTGCATATGGCAAGATGTTAATGAGTCTTCTTCCCATCTTGATGCTGCATTTTTCTTCACTTAGTCCAGTTTTTAGAATTATTTGCTGAGCATACAGATTTAATAATTATGGTGAAAGGATATAACCCTGATACGCACCCTTCTTGACTCAAACCAAGCAGTATCCCCTTGTTCTGTTCAAACGACTGCTTCTTGGTCTAAGTAGAGGTTCCACATGAGAATAAGTAAGTGCTCTGGAATTCCCATTCTTCGCAATGGTTTCCATAATTTGTTACGATTTGCATAGTTGAAATGCCTTTGCATAGTCAATAAAGCTCAGGTAAACATCTCTCTGGTATTCTCTGCTTTCAACCACGATCCATCTGACATCAGCAGTGAAATCCTCGTTCCATGCCCACTTCTGAATCTGGCTTGAATTTCTGGCAGTTCCCTGTTAATGTATTGCTGCAACTACTTTTGAATGATCTTCAGCAAAACTTTACTTGCGTGTGATACTAATGACATTGTTCGATAAGTTCTGCATTCTGTTGGATCACCTTTCTTTGGAATGGGCACAAATATAGATCTCTTCCTGTCGGTTGTCCAGGTAGCTGCCTTCCAAATTTCTTGGCATAGATGAATTAGTGCTTCTGGCAGTGCATGGTTTGCTGAAACATTTCAAATAGTATTCCATCAATTCCCAGAGCCTTGTTTTTCACCAATGCCTTAAGTGCACGTTGGACCTTTTCCTTCAGTACCATTGGTTCTTGACCATATGCTACCTCCTGAAATGGTTGAATGTTAACCAATTCTCTTTGATACCATGACTCTGTGTAGTCCTTCCATCTCTTTTGATTCTTCCTGGGTCATTTAATATTTTCCCTGTAGAATCCTTCAATATTGCAACTCAGGCATTAATTTTTTCTTCAGTTTTCAGCTTGAAAAATGCTGAGCATGTTCTTCTCTTTCAGTTCCCTAACTCCAGGTCTTTGCACATGTCGTTATAATACTTTACTTTGTCTTCTTAAGCCTCCCTTCAAAATCTTCTGATCAGCTCTTTTACTTCATCATTTTTTTCCTTTCATTTTAGCTACTCTACATTCAAGAGCAAGTTTCAGAGTCTCTTCTGACATCCATTTTTATTTTTTCTTTCTTTCCTGTCTGTTTAATAACCTGTTGCTTTCTTCATGTATGATGTCCTTGATCTCATCCACAACGCTGTCATCAGTGTCCAACATGTCAAATCTATTTGTCTCTATATTCAGGTGGAATATATTCAAAGTTGTATTTTGGCTCTTGTGGGCTTGTTCTAGTTTTCTTCAGCTTCAATTTGAACTTGCATATGAGCAATTGATGGTCTGCTTCATGATCAGCCTCTGGCCTTGTTCTGACTGACGATATTGAGGTTTTCCATTGTCTTTTTCCACCGATGTAGTCAATCTGATTCCTGTGTATTTCATCTGGTGATGTCCATGGGTATAGTCACCGTTTACGTTGGTGAAAAAAGGTATTTGCAATGAAGACGTTGTTGGTCTTCCAAAATCCTGTCATGGGATCTCCAGTGTCATTTCTATCACCAGGCCATATTTTCCAATTACCAAATCTTCTTATTTGTTTCCAACTTTCATATTCCAATTACAAGTAATTATCAATGCATCCTGATTGCATGTTTGATCACTGTCAGACTGCAGAAGTTGGCAAAAATCTTTAATTTCTTCATTTTTGGCCTTAGTGGTTGGTGCATAAATTTGAATAATAGTCTATTAATTGGTTGTCCTTATAGGTATTATCATATCACTGACAGCATCGTACTTCAGGATAGATCTTGAAATGTTGTCCTTGATGAGGAATGGAATGCTATTCCTCTTCAATTTGTTGTTCCTGCCATAGTAGACCATATGATTGTCTTATTTGAAATGACCAATACCAGTCCATTTCAGCTCACTAATGCCTAGGCTATCAATGTTTATGCATTCCATTTCATTTTTGATGACTTCCAATTTTCCTAGCTTCATACTTCATACATTCCATGTTCTGATTATTAATGGATGTTTGCAGCTGTTTCTTCTCATTTTGAGTCATGCCACATCAGCAAGTGTAGATCCTGAAAGCTTGACTCTATCCATGTTACTAATATCAACTCTACTTTGAGGAGGTAGCTCTTCCCCAGATGTATTTTAAGTGCCTTCAATCTGAGGGACTCATCTTCTTTTACTAAATCAGACAATGTTCCACTGCTATTATAAGTTTTTCACTGGACAATTTTTTCCAAAATAGACTGCCAGTTCCTTCTTCTAGTCTGTGTTAGACTGGAAGCTTAGCTACAACTTGTCCACCAAGGGTTACCCTGCTGATATTTGAAATATCAGTGGCAAAACTTCCAGTATCACAGCAACATGGAAGCCACCACTGTATGACAAATTGACAGACACGTGGTGAATTACATCAAGTAAGCAGTGATAAGTTAAGAATATATAGTTTGATTTCTAGTTAAATAAATAAAGTCAAATAAATAAGTAGAAATAGTTAAAAGTCAGAGCTCCCAATGGCCAAAGCTAGAACAATTTGAGCAATAACACACACACATACACACACAAAAATAATAATATTTTATTATAACCCCCAAATAAATATTTATGAGTACATTCTGATATAAACAAATGACTGAATAAACACATAAAAAGGAGTAGATCTTTCTTACACAAAAATCCCAAATAATACATGAGATACTTCTTCCTCCAGGTGATGAAGGTTAATTCCCCTTCCCTTCAGCATGGACTGGATTTAGTGACTCACTTCCAGAGAGCTGTATATAAGAAGGTAAAATAGTAATTTTACAGTAGAGGAATTTGGAAGACCCTGCCTCAACAATGTGATCGACATTAGAAAAATACCAGACAAACAAAATTATGGGACATTCTGTAAAATGACCAGTACTTTTCAAAAATATCAAGATCATGAAAAACAAGGATAAAATGAGAGATTGTCACAGATAGGAGAAGACTAAGGAAATATCATAATGAAATGCAATGGTTGAATACTAGAATAAATTCTTGATCAGAAAAAGGACATTAGTAGAAAATCTGATAAAATTCAAATACAGCCTGTAGTTTAGATAATAGTATTATACTGATATTAATTTCTTAGTTTTGATAGATATTCTGTGGTTATGTTAACATTACAGAAACCTGGGTATAGGGTATACAGGAGCTTTCTATACTATCTTTGCAAAATTTTTATAAATCTAAAATCATTTCAAATAAAAAATTTTAAAGCCAATGTAGATAATAGGTAGAATTGAACACTAAAAAGAACTAAATTTATTTTTTCTTAATGTATTAACCTCAAAGAAGATAGCAAATTTGGAACAAAAGAAAAAAAGAAGGAACTAATAAAAAATAACAATTGGGTAGATTTTAACACAACCACATCAATACATTAAATTCCATTAAATGTAAATTGACTAAACACTCCAACTAAAAGGTAAACTTTGCCACAGTAGACTTAAAAAACGAGGCCGAATTAACTGTTTATAAGCAAAGCAGTATAAAAATAAAGAAAGATTAAAATTGTAAGATGGAAATAGATACTCAATGAAAATGAAGACCATATGAAAATGAAACATCTATATTATTATGACATCACGGCAGGAAGAATTGACAAAGAAAAAATATTACTATAGAATTGTCAAGTCATCAAGAATGCATGACAATTCTAAATGTACATATGCCTAACAAAACGTCCAGTTGGGTATATTCCAGGAGTCAAAGTTTGTTTTAATATATCAAAATCCCTATAATCCATCCCATTATGAGAACATTAGAGAATTCATATGATTATCTTAAAGCACTTGGTAAAATTCAACATTTATGTGTAAAAAAAAAAAAGCTCTTAGCCACTAAAAATAGAAGGAAACATTTTTGGTGTGATATAGTAATAATCCACAAAAAACCTACAGCAAAAAACCTAAATGCTTTCCCCTGAGATTGGGAATAGGTTAAGTAAGCCATATATCTCCATTTCTATACAGTATTGTGCTCTAGGTCTTATTCAGTACAGTGGAGCAAGAAACTCTTAAAGATATAAGGCTTGGTAAGAAAGTAATAAAAACAATCATTATTTTGCATGTAATTAATGCAAAGAGTGCATAGAACTCCCTAAAACAATCTAGTCAAACTATTAAAATTAAGAATTGGATTTGGCAAGCTCACTGTCAGTTATTACATAAAACTCAATTGTCTTTCTATAAACCAAAGCAAATAAACAGAAATGAAGTTTTTTCAAATACTATCATTTACAAAGTAAACTTTTAAAAACAGGACACAAAAAGCACTGACCCAAAAAGATAAATTGGACTGTTGGAAGAACAAAAACATCTCTTCAATAAAAGGAACAAACCATAGACTGAGAAAATATATACACAATACATATATTCAATGAGGGAGTCCAGAATATATGAAGAATTTCTACGTATCAGTAAGATACAGACACACGAAAAAATGGAAATGCAGGCAAAAGCCTTGAGTGGGCATTTCACAAATGAACAAATCCAGTAAGTACTTAAGGAGGTGCTTCTGTAAAGATTTCAGCCTTGGAAACCTTATGGGCCAGCACTACTCTGTCCTATAGGGTAGCTGTGAGTCGAAACTGACGTGACAGCAACTCTTTTTGTTTGTTTTTGTTTTTATTTTTTTAATACACATACCATTGTAGCTACCAATTTAAAAATCTAAATATACCAAGTGCTATGTTTATAAAAGATATGAAGAAACTAAAACTCTCATTCTATGCTGAATGAAATATAAAAATTTAAACCACTTTGGGAAATGCTTTGATAGCATTTACTAAAGCTTAACGTAAGCTTACCTTATGACACAGTGGTTTTATTCCTAGGTGTACAATCAAAAGAAACGTGTACATTTGGATACTAAAAGACATGTGCCAGAATATAGAGCAAGAAGACAGTTACAAAAAAATACATACTGTGTGGCTCCATTTTCATAAATCTCAAAAACTGTCAAAACTAATTGACGATACGTTAAGATAGTACTTAACTCTGGAGAAAGTAGTGACTGAAATAGAAGGTTTCTGAGTTACTGGCACTATTCTATTTCTTGATCTGTGTAGAGGCTACACATGTATGTTCTTAGAGCTGTACGGATATGATTGATGTACTGTCTTGCAAGTACCTTATTTTAAATAAAGTTTATGCACATAGATGTATATGCAGATAGGTAGGTAGGTAGGTGGATAGGTAGGTAAGTAGATAGGTGGATAAGTGGATAGATAGACAGGTGGACAGACAGAGACAGGCAGGTAGGCAGGCAGATAGATATACAGACAGGCAGGTAGACAGAGACAGGCAGGCAGACAGGCAAGCAGATAGATAGACGGACAGATAGGTAGACAGAGACAGGCAGGTGGGCAGAAAGATAGGTAGACAGAGGCAGAGGGACAGACAGATGATAGACAGGTGGACAGATGGACAGAGACAGAGAGATACATAGATAAACAGAAGCACAGATACATAGATAAGATACATAGGTACATAGAGATAGGTATGCATGTATTAACTATATTGATACAGTGAGCGTGAGTGAGAAAGTGGCATAATTTACCAATACTATACACTGTTCCTCTAGGATCTGCCATCCATCATGTTTGAAAGAGCTCATAATTAAAATAATCTGAAAATTACATAGAGATTGTTGTGAAGTCTAGATTCACAGTTAGTACAATAAGACCTTTTTTATTAAACAGCTATGGAAATATTTTGGGATCAGTTGTCAAATAACTTCATAGATATAAACATGCTGAATAGAAGTGTGCTGAAAAAGAAGAAGATAGCCTTAATAATAAAAACTATCCTACCTCAAATATATTGAAGCAATTTAGTTTGAAGGTAATGTCTTTTTTTTTTTTCCTAACAAAAAACATGTCTTCTCTTCCTGTGTATCTTGTGGAGGTAAGAATGATAAGGCAAAGAGAAGCCAAAGAGAGAGATCTTTGAGTATCCAGGAGGGATGCATGAGGGAAGGGTGGGCACTATTACACTGTCAGGCACCATGGTCAACTATCTAATCTCCCACCTGCCCATGCAGACACCATATCTAATCAAGGAACCTAGGAATGGCAGAATGCAAAGATATGACTCAATTAACTAAATGTATAATAGATTGATGTAGAGCACTTATGCTGTATTATTACCTAGAACAATGCTAAACCAGTAGGAATGCCCTCATTAATAGATTGATGTAGAGCACTTATGCTGTATTATTACCTAGAACAATGCTAAACCAGTAGGAATGCCCTCATTGCCCTGTCAGTATCTAGACAGGAACATGAGAAGTCAGACTTTGGTTTAATGTTAGTGACAATGGCATTGATTTATGAACACCTGATGCATCCTCCTTCTCCACCATGGGGCTATATATAGCTGACCATGTACCAGACACTTATACAAGTGCTTTCCCCTTGGAGTTTTGAGAGAGAAACACAGGTGATCCTGGGCTTTCACATTAATTTGGTAAATTTCATGTTAGTCTTTCCTGACA
This sequence comes from Elephas maximus indicus, assembly GCF_024166365.1. Lineage (NCBI taxonomy): Eukaryota > Metazoa > Chordata > Mammalia > Proboscidea > Elephantidae > Elephas > Elephas maximus. The sequence continues at coordinate 39,833,106 of NC_064830.1, forward strand.
TGTTGGTTTATCCTCCTCTAGAAGCAATAATGGAAACCCTGGCCACGTAGTGGTTAAGAGCTATGGCTGATAACCAAAAGGCAAGCAGTTCAAATCCATCAAGCACTCCTTGGAAACCCTATGGGGAAGTTCTACTCCATTCTATAGGGTTCGTATGAGTTGGGATCAACTCAACAGCAATGGGTTTGTTTGTTTGTTTGTTTTGGGTTTAAAAGCAATAATACTGTCAACCCAGTCTATTTGCAATATGTGAATTTTACTAGTAGAATCCTCAAAAACATATCTCCAAGTTCCAAGGATGTTTATATCTAATTCACTATGAATGAATTCAGAGAGGACAAACACAATGCAGAGGAAAGTAATTTGTATCAATTAATAATTTTATTAATATAAAATTAATTAAATTTAATATAATTAAATTTTATATTAATTGAAGGAGAAATTTCTTAAGAATGCTTATTGGATATCTACTTTAGAAATACTGAAGTTGTCAAGGATTTCATTTTACTTGGATCCATAATCAATGTCCATGGAAGCAGCAGTCAAGAAATCAGGCAACTCATTGCATTAGGCAAATCTGCTGCAAAAGACCTCTGTCATGTGTTAAAAAGCAAAGATGTCACCTTAAGGACTAAGATGTGCCTAACCGAAGTTGTGCTATTTTCAATCCCCTCATATGCATGCAAAAGCTGGACAATGAATAAGGAAAGCCAAAGAAGCATTGGTGCCTTTCAACTATAGTGTTAGCAAAGAATATTGAACACACCACGAACTGCCAGAAGAATGAACAAATCTGTCTTGGAAGAAGTACAGCCAGAATGTTCCATAAAAGCAAGGATGGCAAGAGTTCGTCTTACGTAGTTTGGACGTGTTATCAGGAGAAACCAGTCCCTGGTGAAGGACATCATGCTTGGTAAAATTAGAGGGCTAGCAAAAAAGAGGAAGGTCCTGGATGATATAAATTGACACGATGGCTGCAACAACAGGCTCAAACATAGTAATGATTGTGAGGATGGTGCAGGACCATGCAGTATTTCATTCTGTTCTACATAGGGTTGCTATTAGTCAATGCAAAAACAATGCAAACATCTGCAAAAAAAGAAAAAGAAAAAGAAACAAGACCCATACCTCACACCATACACAAAAACTAATTCAAAATGGATTAAAGACATAAATATCAGGAGCTACAAAGATCATAGAAGGAAAAGTAGTATCAATGCTAGAGACCCTAATACATGGCATTAAAAGGATATGGACCATAACTAACAACATGCAAACTCCAGAAGATAAGCTAGATAACTGGGATCTTCCAAAATTTAAATATCTATGTTCATCAAAAGATTTTACCAAAAGAGTAAAAAGAGAACCTACGGACTGGGAAAAATTTTTTTGGCCATTACAAATCCAACAAAGGTCTAACCTCTAAAATCTACAGGAAAATCCAACACCTCCACAACACAAAGGCAAATAATCCAATTAAACAATGAGCAAAGGAAATGAACAAACGCTTCACCAAAGAAGATATTCAAGAGGCTAACAGGCACATGAGGAAATGCTCACGATCACTAACAATTAGAGAAATGCAAATCAAAACTACAGCAAGATACCATCTCACTCCAACATTACTGGCACTAATAATAATAAAACAAAAAAAAAGAAAGTAACAGATGTTGGAGAGGCTTCCAGGAGATTGGAACTCTTACGCACTGCTGGTAGGAATGCAAAATGGTACAACCTTTCTGGAAAACTATATGGTACTTCCTTAGAAAGCTGGAAATAGAAATACCATATGATCCAGCAATCCCACTCCTAGGAATATACCCTAGAGAAATAAGAGCCATCACAAAAATAGACATATGCATACCCATGTTCATTGCAGCATTGTTCACAATAGTGAAAAGATGGAAATAACCTAGATGCCCATCAACAGAGGAATGGATAAACAAACTATGGTGCATATACGCAATGGAGTACTACACAATGATAAAGAACAATGATGAATCTGAGAAGCATCTTACAACATGGATGAATCCGGAGAGCATTATGCTGAATGAAATAAGTCAATCACAAAAGGACAAATACTGTATGAGACCACTGCTATAAAAACTCATGATAAGGTTTACAGCCAAATGAACCAGTCTTTGAAGGTTTCAAGGGAGGGGCAGGGTGGGGATGGAAATAGGTAAGTGATAACTTTAGTGAAGGGCAGGACAGTGCACAATACTGGAGAGGCCAACACAGCTTGTCCAGGACAGGGTAATGGAAGTTTCATGGACATGACCAAACTCCCTGAGAGACTGAATTGCTGGACCGAGGGCTGTGGGGACCACGGTTTGGGGGAACATCTAGCTCAATTGGCATAATATAGTTTATAAAGAAAATGTTCTATATTCTACTTTGGTGAGTAGCATCTGAGGTCTTAAAAGCTTGTGAATGGCCGTCTAAGATACTCCACTGTTCTCACCATGTTGGCAGCAAGGAAGAATGAAGAAAACCAGGACTATGGGGAAGGGATTGGTCCAGGGGACTGGTGAACTGAGACTACAGTGGCCTCCACCAGACTGAGTCCAGCACAGCTGAATGGTGCCCAGCTGCCACCACTAAGTGCTCGGACAGTGATAACAGTGGAGGGTCCCGGGCAGAGCTGGTGAAAAACATAGAACAAAATTCTAACTCAGAAAAGACCAGACTTACTAGCCTGATAGAGACTGGAGAAACACTAAAAGCATGGCCCTCAGACACAGTTTTAGCTCAGTAATTAAGTCACTCCTGAGGTTCACCCTTCAGCCAAAGATTAGACAGGCCCATAAAACAAAACAAGACTAAAAGGGCACACCAGCCCAGAGCCAAAGACTAGGAGGCAGAAGTAGACAGGAAAGCTGGTGATTGGAACCCAGGGTGTAGAAGGGGAGAGTGTTGACATGTCCTGGGGTTGGTAACCAATGTCACAAAGCAGTATGTGTACTAATTGTTTAATGAAAAACTAGTTTGTTTGGCAAAAATAAAATAAATAATAATAATGCAAAAGTACACATCCAATTAAGTATTCTCAGGAAATGAATATTTTATACTTATTTTTTTTAAAAACAGGGCTTTGTCAAAGCTTCAAGCTCCAAAGTGCCAGCAAGGAGGCCCTGCACCAATCCTGTCTACAGGCGTGGAAGATGCTAACTGACACAGTCTACAGTGATGTCTCCTTCTTTCAGGGCTGGGATCAGTGTATGCATTTTATCCCTTAAATTGATTAGAAGCCAACGTCAATGCGAAGCTTAATTAAATATATAGGCAGAAATCACTTTTTAAAAAATCTACAAGCCAATAAAACCTGCTGAGAGAAACAGAGGGTATATCAATACTTTTTAATTTTTCCAGAAAAAGTCAGTAAATCATTAAAACATTCAGATTACATCCTGCCAAATGCCCAGTATTTCAATATTTACATCTTTCAGAATAAATGATGGTTTGATGTAAGCTAACGGATGCATGTTACATTCTAGTTATTGTGGCATCATGCAAATATCATGGGACACTGAGGAACGCCATGGAATAAAAAGTGTACATTTTATTTATAATCCAAGCATAGAACATAAAATCCTGCAGAGTGATCATTGCACACCTCCCAGGGACATCATTTGCACATTCTCTGAAGGGATTAAGTGACTGGAACCCCTGGAGTTATGTAATGTAGTAGTCATAAAATATTCTTAATCCAATGAGAAAATTAAAATTAAATTTATTTCATAAAGATTGGTATATGGTCACATTATAAAAATAGGATAAATTAAGAAAATTAACATTTTATTAATGGCCTGATATCAATATTATTGCTGCTGACAAGCTACTTGAAATACTAGGTACCATCAGCCACAATTGAACATAGGCAAGAAGCTACAAGACAGTATCATGGAACCCAGATCCTATTTGATGACTCCTTTGTTTTCAATGTTTTGGGTTGTTTTCAATTATATTTGCCTATAGACACAATTGTTTTGTCTATTTCTGATATATCTTTGTTTTCTCTGCCACCCATATTTACAACCTCTACATCTCTATTTGTATTATTTATACATCTTCCCAAATGTTTTAACGCCTTCCAATTTAACATCTCTGAAAATGGCATAATTGTGCTTTCAGAATGGCTTCCTGATCATTAATAAAGATACTACATAAAAATTCACCCTTGTTAAACACATTTTTGCAACTTCAAATTATATAAAGCTTGAAATACGAATAATTTGAAGATGTTGCCACACACTATTATTCTGTGCTTACTATCTTTTAGCTCATTTTCAGTTCTTGAGGCGGAGTTTTTCCAGTTTGATTTGGATCAATTTTGCCAGTAAAATCTCTCTAATGTTGTATCAATTACTGTAAGAGAAGAATATAGGCTGAACACCATACTTAATCCTCTCTATTCATCTCAGAATTTAGTAATTCTAATAAGAATGCTACTTAGTGTTGTGTGTGCATGTGTGTGCGTGTGTGTGTTGAAGAATAGCGGTCATGGAGTTGGGGATTGCTTTAAAAAATGCACAATTTGCAAAAATAGAATTACTCTTCTGGGAGATCTGCAGAATTAAGGTAAAAAATGAAATGAGCTCTGGCTCTGACCATCATCAGAAAGGACGGGGGAAAAAAATGTTGACATCAAAACAGTATCTGCCTTAGACCTGAGCAAGCAATGCCCCAGCTTTAAGGGTCCCATACCTTGGAACAAATCTTCTGAAATTACCTAAGTCCTCTGGTGCCTGGGACTGGCTGAATCCAGCACTGCCCTCATAGTTGAGAACCTAGCCCAGACAGGGGCTTATGTGGGTCCTCATTCCTGCTTCACTCTTTCAGAATGTTCTAGCACTCTCTTCCTATGCAGGCCTCTCTATGTGGGGTTGACCAGATGCCCCTATCTGCTCAGCGATTCAAGACTATGCGGTCATTCTGGGCCCTGTAGCTGGATTCTCCCACTTTGCCTGCGGGTATTTCTTTCACGGGTTGATGAGAGACTGGGCCACTGGAATGCCACTGAGATGTTAATTTTGGACAATTCATGTTGTTAATATAGACAAGGCACTCACAAAAAAATATTTACCAGAGGTAACATATTCTAGGGGAGCCCTGTATTAGAATGTCTAGATGACAGGATATCCCTGATAGTCACAAAAGATAATTCTACCCAAGACAGCTTCATTGGAAACCCTATCCCGGGAATTTTTTTTTTTTTAACAGAAGTCCTAAAAGAATCTGGCTACCAAACGTCTGCAACTGGTTTGAAATCATAAAAAGCCTGGGCACTGACTGGAGACCCTGGGTGGTACAAATAGTTAATGTGTTCAGCTGCTAATCGAAAGGTTAAAGGTTTGAGTCCACCAGTGGCACCTTGGAAGAAAGGCCTGGTGATCTGAAAAGCCAGCCACTGAAAATCTGATGGAGTTCAGTTCTGCCGTGGCACACAGCTGCTTTTGGAGCACTTTCTGGATATAAAGAGGCTCTTATACATTTTCTTTCCTTGGAAGAAGTTTGGAAATTGCCTCCCAGGTGACACCTAATAAGCAAGCGCCTAGAGGCCAGTGTATCCCTCCAAAATGATCAAATACATTCTTGACAACGAGTCTCCTTGGGTCAATGTGGATGCCTTGCCTTCCTCTCAACCAATCACTGTGCCCAGAGGAGACAGAAGACAATGATTGGCCAACCTGGGTCACATGCTCACCCCTAGTATGAGTGAAAAGTTGAATCACCTCCCCTCAATAACATGAACACAGAGTCAAGACAAACCACTTGGCAAAGACAATATGGATTATTTTACATGGCTGGGGGTCAGGAGGGGAAAAGGGCAGAGGCTGAACAGGTACTCACATGAACTATCCAACAAAGAGGACTTACACCCTTGCTTTTTCTCACAACCGATATAAGCAACTGCTGAACAGATTCAAAATGGGAGGAGCAGAGAGAAAGAAAAAGAAAAGTCTGAGTGTTTTCAAATTTGACCAGCCTACATTTTTTGTTCAGGTAGGAGTCGAAAATTTCTCCTAGAATATAGCTTACTAATGTATTGAACAACCTAAAGTAGATATTCCAGAATTTTTGTATCTTGAAACCCTTTTTTTTTTTTTCAACAAGGCGGTATGGAGCCAGGCTGATTACGGTTTTCCTGCAGTTCTGCTACTATTGTTTGTTCAGCATCTGTTGTTCATTCATTGCCACGTTAGCTCTACTGTCTCATGTCTGCACTTTGTTTTCTCTTGCTCTTGACAAGCAGGTGGTAAATTTGCATTTTATTGGTGAACTTGATCCTGTTCAGACTGGAGTTACACTAGACGGGAAATGAATAATTGGGCTCAGAATGAAGGACTAGGTCCAAGCATGGCTCAAGCATACATCTGGACTTGACTTTGGCATTGACAACAGTACAGTCTCAGAAATCAAGAGACTTCTCAAGCAGTGTGTTCCAGTGGTCCAGGTTTATCAGAGAGAAAGCTTGCAAAGAGCTGGAGAAGCCCTAAAGCTCCTAACTAGGAGCTTAGATTTGAGTTAGACCCAGTGCAATAGGTCAGATTGGATATGGTAAGGGTAAAAAAATAGGCATGATCAAAGATACAATTGAGAAAAATTTCCTCTTCTGTGGGGATTGTGAATTGTTCAGTCTGGCTGGAAAAAGGGGCATATTTTGGAAACTAAGAGATACAAGGATGAAAAGAGATGCTGTGGCCAAACCATGAAGAACTCTGGCTTCCACTTGTGATAATAAGCTGGGAAAGAGGAAAACTTTTTATCCAGAAAGTACATGATTAAGTGGATATTTTAGGAAGAAACGTTTGGTGCCTTTGTTTATAGAGCTGTCAGACGTTCTAACAAACTCAGCCTGAAATGGAAACAAATGGTCTTTGCCATTCATTCAGGATCTGTGCTCCTTTGCAATACTCGAAGAATTCTTTAAAAATATGGGATAATAATAGGAAAATAATGGGAAAATGGAAATATATTATGAAACCATCAGAAACACAGGCTTTTAGCATAGTAATGTTAGTGCAGCTATAATGTACTGATTTCCTCATTTAAATACAAGTAAGTTACAAAATCAACTGTGCATGGATTCAGACAGTTGAAAATAATGTATTTCTTCAGTACCCAACAGATATCCATCCACACTGTGTCTAGGGATGACAGAAAATATGGATGAATAAACTACAGGTAGTACCCTACGACATGTTTGAGTTACGACGAACACACTTACGACCATCTATTTTTGTTTTTGTTTTGTACATCTTATGGTTAGTAATATGTTTGTATGTGTATATTCAAATTTATCTGTAAGTTTACATGTAATATTTCCAATCCCCAAAGACATTATTTTTATTTTTAATTTATTAGATTGGATTCCTAACGATATTGAAAATAAAAGGCAATAATAAAGAAAAAAATGAGGTATTTGACTTACATCAGAACTGACTTATGACAGAATTTTCAGAACAGAAACTTGTTATAAATGGAAGACTACCTCTATAAACCTTTTCTCGTTTCAGCCGTGTCTTTAATTTGCATGGTGCTTTATGCTTTTCATAGCACTTTCATACTGTTAATCTCTTTGGATATTCATAACATCCCATTTTACAGGTAATAAAAATGAATTCCAGAGAGGGCAAGTTACTTGTCTCACTTATCAATTGCCATTTAATGGCAGAGCCAAAGCTTGGACCTATGGCTGCCATCAGCACAGTTTGAGCTATTGGCCTAAAGGGTAACCATAGGTATGGGCTCAGGGTGAGAGACAAACCAAGACAAAGACAAAATCTTCAGGAGAAATTGAGGTGAGGATATGAGCTGAAGAAAGAATAAAGAGCTGATTTGGGTTTGAAAACTGGAAGGAATGACTATTTAGGCAGCTCATTTCTTTTTTTTTCCCCAAATTTAATATATTTTCCAATCAACCAAGAATATATAGTTGAAGTTTCCCAAGGAGTGGGAGCAACTACCCTTTACTTTGTTTGTCTGGCACCAAGGCATATTCAAATTTCATGAATCAATACTATCCATCTGGAATGAGGAATTTGCTATATCAGAGAAGCCCAGTGCTGCAGACTCACTAGGCCTGGGGAGGAGCAACATCAACTTAAATAAAAAACCAAAGCCATTGCCATCAAGCTGATCCTGACTCACAGTGACCCTATGGGACAGAGCAGAACTGGCCCATAGGGTTTCTAAGGAGCGGCTGGTGGATTTGAACTGCCAAACTCTTGGATAGCAGCCATAGCTATTAAACACTGTGTCACCAGGCCCCCAATATCAATTTATGTAGTATCATACAACTTGGAATTCCACTATGTTTGTGTGTTTTGGGCCTGCAGTGCGTGTCCAGCTGAGGTATGAGTACGCAAACATCCAGTCTGAGTTCTTATCCCCAAGTCATGCACACCTTGGTGCAGGCCTGTGCCTACCTCAAGAAGAAATCCCTTTTTCTAATGTGTACAAAGATGTCATATAGTGTCCCTAACATAAGGGAATTGTGTAAAAGGCCTGGCCATAGTCTACCACAATATTGAACTTTGGTACATTCTATCATGTATTTGTGTGCATGCTCTGTGAGCAAGACAGAATATTAGTTAATCATGCAGGTAAAGCAATAACTCAAATCCATCAAAAATATTTTATCCTTAAAAAATGTTTATTCATTTTATTGAAGAGTCTAAACGTATGTATGGTGAAGTAATTTCTATCACACAGAGACCAATTGGGAAAACCAAGAGAAGAGAATGAACTAGCTCAAAGTCCTTACCAATTTTCTTCCCAGCTAGGGTGAAGCTACCAAAACACCCTACAGTTTCCAGAACCTCAGGGAATAAAAGCTGGTTCTTCCTTCTGCCCTTTTGAAACTGCCTGTCTTATCCGGAGTTTCACACTTAGCATCCCCCTCTCTTCCTGGTCCCTTTGTACTGCCTAATTCTCAACTTTGGCATCGTTCCTGGGTACTGCTTTATGGATTGACCTTGCCTACACAGTAGCGCCACCCCTTTCTTGCACCCAGCCTCAGTTCCCAGGACCTCTGCAAAGGGCAGGGCATAAGCTCTGCCTTCATGAGCACAAAGGCATAAACTGAGCATTGTCCTACTGGAGACCACTAGATCTGGCCCAGATTATTTGTCTAAAGGCAAGTTTTGAGCTATACATATTTTACACTTGGAAAATTGGAGGGGTGCCATCATGGGACTAACACCAGTTATACGGGAGACAGGAACAGCAGGATATTTCAAATAAGAAGCTCCCCATCAAACCAAAGCTCCCCCATCATCACCTTACATGTAGGATTTGGCTATTCCTGCATGTGGATCATGAATGGTAATTATCAGAATGAGTTTGCATGGTTAGTTGCAGTCAATAAATGTCCATTTCAGTACACCTTGTCAGTTGCAATTTGTATCAACCTTCTTTTCTCAATTCAGGGAAATCTAGGCTGAGAAGTAAGGAAAGGCTAAGGAAGTCCAGCCTCAATTACCTGGTATTTAAATGGAAGATGCTGTGAGCCAATGGCATGAGGTACCTGAATGGGAGTCAAGAAATCAAATGAGGGGAATCAACAAGACATATAATTAATTGAAAGACAGGCATCAGGACAGATATTCAGGGTAGTCTAACGTAATTCTCAGGTGCAGTAATTAGACTTGAAGTTAAGGAAAGAAAATAGACCTATCCACTCACTGGATGCCTGACCTTGCTAAACAAATGGTCTTGGGCAGTAGCAATAATAAAGCAATTCTCATGTTCCAGTCAGTGTTCTAAATGTTTTACATCCTTTAACTAATTTAAGTGTAATATTCTATAAGTGCTATTATTGGTATTTTAATTCTACAGCCCTCACTTGACTGTCAGTTTGTGTAATGTGATAGCTTGTGTGTTGCTATAATGCTGGAAGCTGTGCTATCAGTATTTCAAATACTGACAGGGTCACCCATGTTGAACAGGTTTCAGTGGAGCTTCCAGACTAAGGCACACTAGGAAGAAAGACATGGCAGCTTAATTCTGAAAAAATTAGCCAGTGAAAACCTTATGAATAGCAGCAGAATATTGTCTGATGCAGTGCCGGAAGATGAGCCTTCAGGTTGGAAGACACTCAAAATATGACTAGGGAAGAGCTGCCTCCTCAAAGTAGACCAAAAACCAACCAAAAAAAAAAAAAAATCTATTGCTGTTGAGTCAATTCCAACTCATAGTGACCCTACAGGACACAGTAGAGAACTGCCCCATTGAGTTTCCAAGGAGCACCTGGTGGATTTGAACTGCCGACCTTTTGGTTAGCAGCCACAGCACTTAACCACTACACCACAAGGGTTTCCCCTCCAAGTAGGGTTAATCTTAATGATGTGGACGGAGTCAAGTTTTGGGAACCTTCATTCACTGATATGACTTATCCTGAAGTACAATGCTGCCACTGATAGAATAATATCCAAACACCTACAAGGAAGACCAGTTAATAAGACTATTATTCAAATTTACACACCAACCACTAAAGCCAAAAATGAAGAAACTGAAGATTTTTACCAACTTCTGCAGTCTGACATTGAACAAACATGCAATCAAGATGTGTTGATAATTACCGGTGATTGGAATGTGAAAGCTGGAAACAAAGAAGAAGGATTGGTAAGTGGAAAGTACGGCTTTGGTGATCGAAATGACACTGGAGATAGCATGATAGAATTTTGCAAAACCAACAAGTTCTTCATTGCAAATACCTTTTTTTGACAACATAAATGGTGACTATTTTTATACATGTGGACCTCACAAGATGGAATACATAGAAATCAAATTGACCATATCTGTGGAAAGAGGCAATGGAAAAGTTCAATATCAGCAGTCAGAATGAGGCTAGAAGCTGAACATCAATTGCTCATATGCAAGTTGAAGTTGAAGCTGAAGAAATTACAAGTTCATGAGAGCCAAAGTATGACCTTGGGAATATTCCACCTAAATTTAGAGATCATCTCAAGAATAGATTTGACTCATTGAACACTAACGACAGAAGACAAGATGAGTTGTGGAATAACATCAATGACATTATATATTAAGAAAGCAAAAGGTCATTAAAAAGACAGGAAAGAAAGAAAAGACCAAAATGGCTGTCAGAAAAGACTCTGAAACTTGCTCTTGAACATAGAGTAGCTAAAGCGAATGGAAGAAATGATGAAGTAAAAGAGTTGAACAGAAGCTTTCAAAGGGTGGCTCAAGAAGACAAAGTAAAGTATTACAAGGAAATGTGCAAAGACCTAGAGTTAGAAAACCAAAAAGGAAGAATATGCTTGGCATTTCTCAAGCTGAAACTACTGGAGAAAAAACCAAAGCCTCGAGTTGCAATAGTGGAGAATTCTACAGAGAAAATATTAAACGCCACAGGAAGCATCAAAAGAAGATGCAAGGAATACACAGAATCACTGTACCAAAAACAATTGGTGAATGTTCAACCATTTCAGGAGGTAGCATATGATTAAGAACTAATGGTACTGAAGGAAGAAGTCTAACCTGCTCTGAAGGCATTGGTGAAACACAAGGCTCCAGGAATTGATAGAATACCAATTGAGATGTTTCAGCAAATGGATGTAGCGCTAGAGATGCTCACTCATCTATGCAAAGAAATTTGGAAGGCAGCTATCCACCCAATCATCTGGAAGAGATCCATATTTGTGCCCCTTCCAAAGACAGGTGATCCAATAGAATGCAGAAATTATCAAACAATTGTCATTAATATTATACACAAGTAAAATTTTGCTGATCATTCAAAAGCCATTGTAGCAGTACATCTACAGAAAACTGCTAGAAATTTAAGCCAGATTCAGAAGAGGACTTTGATGAAGGGATATCATTGCTGATGTGAGATGGATCTTGGCTGAAAGCAGAGAATACCAGAGGGTTGTTTACCTGTGTTTTATTGACTATGCAAAGGCATTTCAACTATGCAAATCGTAACAAATTATGGAAACCATTGCGAAGAATGGGAATTCCAAAACACTTAATTGTGTTCATGAGGAACTTGTACATAACCCAAGAGGCAGCGATTCAAACAGAACAAGGGAATACTGTGTGGTTTAAAGTCAGGAAAGGTATGCATCAGGGTTGTATCCTTTCACCATACTTAATCAAACTGTATGCTGAGCAAATAATCGGAGAAACTGGACTCTGTGAAGAAGAATGGGGCATCAGGATTGGAGGAAGACTTATTAACAACCTGTGATATGTAAATGACACAATCTTTCTTGCTTAAAGTGAAGAGAACTTGAAGCACTTACTGATGAAGGTCAAAGACTATAGCCTTCTGTGTGGATTACACCTTAACATAAAGAAAACAAATATCCTCACAACTGGACCAATAAGCAACACCATAATAAATGGAGAAAAGATTGAAGTTGTTATGGATTTCATTTTACTTGGATCCACAGTCAACACTCATGGAAGCAGCAGTCAAAAAATCAAAGAACGCATTGCATTGGGCAAATCTGCAAAACACCTCTTAAAGTGTTAAAAAGCAAAGGCGTTACTTTAAGGACTAAGGTGCACCTGACCCAAGCCATGGTATTTTCAATCACCTGATATGCATGGGAAAGCTGGATAATGAATAAGGAAGACTGAAGAAAAATTGATGTCTTTGAATTATGGTGTTGGCAAAGAATATTGAATACATCATGGACTGCCAGAAGAAGGAGCAAATCTGTCTTGGAGGAAGTACAGACAGAATGCACTTTAGAAGGGAGGACAGTGAGACTTCGTCTCATATACTTTGAACATGTTATCAGGAGGGATCAGTCCATGGAGAAGTACATCGTGCTTGGTATAGTAGATAGTCAGCAAAAAAGCGGAAGACGCTCAGTGAGATGGATTGACACAGTATCTGTAATAATGGGCTCAAGTATAACAACACTTGCAATGATGGTACAGGACTGGGCAGTGTTTTGTTCTATTGAACCTAGGGATGCAATGAGCCGGAACTGACTCTATGGCACCTAACAACCACAAAGTTAACATCTGAGGACATTGAGGCAGAAAATGGTTAATATGCCCAATATCACCTTGCAAGTAAGTGGCAAAGATAGTATTTGACTCCAAATCTCAGTTTTGTAACTACAATACTGCACTCCCAAGCAAGGAGAATGTGTCTTTCTTCTCTGAAAATCATGACAAATATATCAGAGATAGTTGAAGACTCTTCACAGTTAACAAAGTGAGAATCCCCCAAACCAGCCACTAGGAAAGGAAAGCAGATAGTAGTTAGACTTAACTAGGGAGAATGGCTTGAGGAATATTGTGTCCCTCCTTGTAACTTTTTTTCTCCTTGCTCTCTGCCTTTCTCTGGAGTAGCATCACTATTTCCTTGTCCAGGCTAAACCTTGCAGTGCTTGTGTTTTTCTTCTGAATTTTAGTTTTCCCCAGTATGAGTTATAAATTCATCCATCCTAATAGGATCTCCTTTTTCAGGGAAGGGCCTAGCATCAGGAGAGAGGATCTTCTGAAATGAGTGGGGCAGGACAAAAGAGGTGGGCAAAAGGACCTGGGTGAGAAAGGAAAGACCCTAATTATAAAGTCTGAAAAGGAAAGAAGGTGGGAGATTTTTTTTTTCCTTCGTAGCTAAGTACCTCCTATGATACTTTGAATCCAGAAATAAGTTTACTTGTGTCTTGAAAACGTAGAGTAAATACTCAAATAAGAGAAATATGATACCTATGTTTCAAATGCAGAGGGGAAAATGTGTGTGTGTCTGTCTGATTTACATAATTACTTTTTTTTTTCCTTTACATACATAGAGCATAGGCAACATAAAAAAAAAAATTTTTTTTAATTTTAATGGATGCCTACTATTGTTCTCCACACACTGCAGGTCAGGAAACTGAAATTCAGAGAGGTAACTTGCCCAAAGTCATTCACCTAGTGAATGGCAGAGCCAAAATGTATACTTTGGCAGAACAAAGCCAGACTTCATACTTTTAACATCTATGCCACATTGCATTTTATGTGAAGCAGGTGGGAGAAATGCTGGCCAGGTAAAAGCCAGGAGCAGTGATCTGGGCCATAATACTGTATTTGGTTCAGGGTAACTGCAACATAATTAAAATGAAGTAACCCTTTTAGGTTAAACAAACATATTCTCTATGCTGCCTGTGTCTCGGCACTTTGTTGGATACTCCCATGAAAACAAGTAAGACTCAGTCTTCAGTGGAGAAGACACCTGACATCTCATGGTGTTGTTAGTTGCTGTTGAGTTATCTCCAATTCATGGCGACCCCATGGACAACAGAACAAAATGTTGCCCAGTCCTGCACCACCTTCATGATCATTGGAATGTTCAAGGCCATTGTTGCAGCCTTTGTGTATTTTGAATGCCTCCCAATCTAGGGAGCTCGTCTTCCAACAATATATTGGAAAATACTCTGTTGTGATCCATAACTTTTTCATTGTCTAATTTTTGGAAGTAAATCATCAGGCCTTTCTTCCTAGTCTGTCTTTCTCTCATAGCACTGGCATCTTGTAGCATGGGAGGAAACACAGAAATCGTTTTTGTACAAGGCCATATGTTCTAAGCCCAGTTATAGGAAGGCATGCAGCATCCAGAGGATCCAGGCAACCCCTCCAGTTTGGAGTTTGGGTAGAATTACTTAGAGTATTCACACAGGGTCTAAAATGATCTCTTAGGTGATGCTGACTGCGTAGGGAGCATTTCCAGCAAACGGGGAATAACAAAGGCCCACAGAAGAGCCTGTGGATTGGTGCATACAGGAAACACTGTTCTGGCTAGAATATTGAAGCAAGAAGGGCGATACAACTGCAGAGTATAGTGGGTTTTGCATGCCTGGCAAAGGAGTCTATTTAATTCTTGAAACAATGCTTTTTGAATAAAGGATTGAAAGGACACCTAAGGATATATGAAAATGGGGAAATAGTTATAAGTCAAAGATGCAGACACATTTCAAAAATCACTGGAAGAATAAAAGCAAGAAATCCATGACATAAATATACTGATGTTGCAGTTAAAGAGGAATTTATTTGTGCTATTTTATCCTTTAAAAAGTAATTAGTTAGATAGATGCATAAAAAATTTAATACCAATGCATAAAAAAAAAAAAATGCATATATGCAAGTAAATGGGATAAATAATAATGAAGGAAGAATTAAGATTCAGGAGCCAGTCCAAGCTGGGTAGAAGAAAAGGGCTTCAGATCAGAACTAAGACCAGTAGAAAAGCTAAAAATACTTAGCAGTATTCAGCACAAAAACTCTGATCTCCAAGTGCAAGTCTCCTACCATGCGATTAGAAAAATCCCTGAAGAGTCACTCATGCAAAAAAATGCCTCATTGCCATTGTTATCAGGCTCATAAGTTTGCACAGCCAGAGAAGTAGACGCACGCTCCATTTCATCTTGTGAATATCATAGCTTTTGTTCAAGCATCACATTCAAAGCCTAGGACTATATAATTTACCCTACCATATATATGTTTATTCAGTTTAAAAATACAGCCTAAAAGATAGACATAAAGGGAAAGCCACACTCAAAGATTGAAATTTAGTTTATAATGGAAACTGGGAGCTACTCAATATGTTCAGTTCAAAACCACCACACAAAATGCAGAATACTTAATAATTTTGAATTAAATATTCATAAATTGACAATTTCATAGATTGTTTTATTCCTCACCAATTTGAGGTAAGATCAATTAATTCACAGCCTTTTGTTAGATGAGTTGGGTGATATAAGCAAAACAGAAAATATAGATTTTGTTCCAAATGACTTTATGGCTTTAGTAGAAAGATGGGTTTTAGACTGTGGACCTTGTATGTTGTGGCCGTGTATTGATGAATAGATAGGAGGATGTGTAATTACCACAGCTTCACAAATACTTATAGGGAAAATTGATATTTCTATAATACTTTAAAAACAGCTTCATCCAACAAAGAGTTTTTTCTGCATATATGTTTTGAGTGCCTGATATGTCCTAGATAATGGAGAACTAGAGATGACTAAAAACTGTTTCTTCTCTTATACAGGTCATCCAGTAAAAGACAACATGTAAACAAATAATTAGAGTAACAACTACAACTATATATAACAGGGGAATAGACCACGCACTGTAGTTACACAAAGAAAGAGTTGACAGCTGCTTTTTTTTCATTCTGTATGATTGTATCCCTTCCACAAAGAGTGTATGACAAGGAACATCTATCTAGCATTTCTTTTTTAATTGTACTTTAGATGACAGTTTACAGAACAAACTAGCTTCTTCTTAAACAATATATATATTATTTTGTGACAATGGTTGTTAACCCCACGACATGTAAACACTCCCCCCTTCTCAACCTTGTGTTCCCTATTACCAGCTTCCCTGTCCCCTCTGGCCTTCTCATCCTTACTCCTAGGCTGGTGTGCCCATTTCGTCTCGTTTTATTTTATGGGATTGTTCTACCTAGCTTTTGTGACCATTATCACAAAATCCGTATTATTTGAATGAACAATGTATATGATGTTTGTCCTGTTAATTTTAGCCTAATACTTATTAGAGGGCAAGAATCACACCCAGCTTCAATTTAATTCCAGAATAATTCTGATGATCGTTAGACATGATGTATTTAAAGAATGTACCAAAATTAAAACTTACATTTTAAAGATTTAGATGTTTCTAGTAGTGTGAATCAGGACCAAGAATAGGGTGAAAGGAATTCCAGCAACATGGTGTCACAGACAGAAGCACCACACAGTCCCTTCACAGTAAAGACCAGAAAAACTAAGTAAAACAGACAAACATCAGCCCTAGAACCCAAAGTGTCAAATGAAGAGATAAAAAACTCAGCTAAGCACTGAATGGAATAAGAAACTGACAGAGAACAGAGAGCAAGGAGAGATACTGTAGAGGTCCTCTATCTGCTAATGCAGCATGGATTCGCCATCTTGGACTCCTGTCGGAGATTGCAGACAGGGAGCAAAGGAAAGCAGTTTCACGGAGCTCCAAGCAGAAGACAGAATACACAGTAACCAGAGATACAGGCTTTGCCACCCCCCCCATCCTTTTCCCACAGGTCTACCTCCACACTTCCTGGCTGGCAGCACTGGCTCAGCTGGCAGGGAAGTGCAGCACCCATGCCACTTGGATTCCCTCCACCCACTTCAAAGATCAGTGGACATGGACTACAGGAAAGCAGCTTCATGAAGTTCCCAGCAGGAGACAGAGCACCCAGTAACCAGTGATATATGCTTTCCTAAACCCCACCCTTCTTCCCCTGCCCCTCGGCCTATTCTGCTTCCTGCCGGCTGAAGTCTCTTGGCTGAGGGACAACTGCTTCAGCCCCAGGCCACTTGGATTCACCCTGCCCACACTGGCCGGTGCCCTGAGTGACATTTGCCTGTTGCTGATGTTACTTTTTTCTTTTGGTTTCTTCCATGGCTCCTACCATCGTCACCGTCTTTCTCTCAAAAATCTAGCTCTATGTGCTGCTCGGCTAGTGAACCATGCCCTGGGCCCATGACACCATGTTAGTTGGATCCCTGAGACTTTTTTTTTTTTTGCTTTGTTTTGCTTTGTTCTGTTTACCTGTTTGTTTTCTTTTTCTTTTTGTAGTTTGGGAGTCCCTTCTAGCCAGGCTGTACTGCAAAGCTTACAACCCACTCCCCTAGTCTGCCCAGCCGCGTCAGTGAGATCCTTGGAGGCATTCCTTTTTCTTTCTTTTTTCCTTTCTGTCTCCCTTCATTTCCCAGTTCTCATCTCTCTATACTTACCTTCTTTTCCTTTCTCCTGAATACCTGGTGCTGTGTGACATCTATACTCCCTCTAGCCAGGCTGTACTGCTCAGCCTGGGAGTTACTTCTCTGATCTTTGCAGAAGTACTAGTGGGACCCCTGAGAGCTTTTCTTTTCTTTAATTTTTTTTCCCAAATTTTTATCTAGTAATTCTTTTCCTCCTTTTTTCTTTTTGTTTTTCTACGTTTCTTGGTTTCTCATCTCTCCACTCCAATGGCAAGCTCTCTTAGCACTCTTTTTTTTTGTTTGCTTATTTGTTTTGGCTCCAGTTTCTCCTCTTTCTCCTCTTTCTCCTCTTTCCAATACCGATATTAGGCCCACACATCACAACCTACCCACTCCTTCCTGCCTACCTGCACCATGCACTGAATATCATACACCCGAGCAGCACAGGCATGGACTACCAAAACCTCCCCAGCACTGATTCCCAGCCAGCCCTGTCGGCCCTAGTATGTGACACAAACAACCTATCCCAGCCCCTCCCCTTTGGCTGAACCTGCCCTGCGGCACCAGAGCTGAGCAACTGGCCCTGCCCATTGGACAAGGCTGTAAAAAGTATTATGACCACAGAGAGTAAACAACAAAGAATGCACATCCCACCTTCTCAGACATAACCAAACAAAACAAAAAAGTAGGATGAAACAAACAGATCTACAATCAATAAATGAAGGAAATAGCTACTGAATGTCCCGAGAACAGCAGACAATATCAAAACATATAAAAAAGGACAGGATGGTTCCAATAAATACACAAAATAAAACACCAGATGACTTTCCAGTAGAAGAAAAGGCAATAGAACTACCTGGTAGGAAATATGAAGCCAAAAACTATGAAGTTCATAAAAAAAAAAATAAGATCAATGCTATAGGCCCTAATGCACGGCATTAACAGGATACAAACCACAACCAACAACACACAAACTCCAGAAGAAAAGCTAGATAACTGGGATCTTCTAAAAATTAAACACTTATGCTCATAAAAAAAGACTTTGCCAAAAGAGTAAAAAGACAACCTAAAGACTGGGGAAAAAATTTTGGCTATTACAAATCAGGCAAAGGTCTAATCTCTAAAATCCAACATCTCTACAGCAAAAAAAAAAAAAAAAAAATCCAATTAAAAAATGGGCAAAAGAAATGAACAGACTCTTCACCAAAGAAGACATTCAAGCAGCCAACAGACACAGGAAGAAATGATTGCAATCACTAGCCATTAGAGAAATGCAAATTAAAACCACAATGAGATACCATGTCACCCCAGCATTACTATCAAAAATACAGGAAATAACAAACATTGGAGATGCTCTGGGGAGATCAGAACTCTTATGCACTGCTGGTGGGAATGCAAAATGATACGCCCAATTTGGAAAATGATATGGTGCTTCCTTAGAAAGCTAGAAATAGAAATACCATATGATCCAGCAATCCCACTCCTAGGAATATATCTTAGAGGAATAAGAGTCATCACTCAAATAGAAATATGCAAACCCATATTTATTGTGCATTGTTCACAATAACAAAAAGATGGAAACAACCTAGATGCCCATCGACAGACGAATGGATAAACGAACCGTGGTACATATACACAATGGAGTATTACGCAACCATAAAGAACGAAGATGAATCTGTGAAGCATCTCATAACGGATGAATCTGGAAGGCATTATGCTGAGTGATATAAGTCAATCACAAAAGGACAAATATTGTATGAAACCACTACTATAAAAACCCATGAAAATGTTTACACACAAAAAGAAACAATTTTTAGTGGTTATGAGGGAGGGGAGGGGTGGGGATGGAAGAACACTAAATAGAGAAGAGATAAGTGGTAACTATGGTGAAGGGTAAGACAGTACACAATACTAGGGAAGCCAGCATAACTTGTACAAGGCAAGGTCATGGAAGCTCCATATACACATCCAAATTCCCTGATGGACCAAATTGCTGGGCTGAGGGCTGTGGGGACCGTGGTCTCGGGGAACATCTAGCTCAATTGGCATAACATAGTTTATAATGAAAATGTTCTACATTCTTCTTTGGTGAGTTTCTTCTGGGGTCTTAAAAGCCTTTGAGTGGCCATCTAGGATACTCCACTTGTCTCACCCCTTTGGGAACAAGGAGGG
Source organism: Elephas maximus indicus (assembly GCF_024166365.1). Classification (NCBI taxonomy): domain Eukaryota; kingdom Metazoa; phylum Chordata; class Mammalia; order Proboscidea; family Elephantidae; genus Elephas; species Elephas maximus. The sequence goes on from NC_064830.1 coordinate 39,852,983, forward strand.
ATAAGAAAACTAAAGACATAAGGGAAAGATTAGTCCAAAGGACTGATGGACCACATCTACCACGGCATCCACCAGACTGAGTCCAGTACAATGAGATGGTGCCTGGCTTCCACCACTGATTGCACAGTCGCAATAGAGGGTCCCAGACAGAGCTGTAGAAAAAAATTCTAACTTGAAGAGAAAGACCAAACTTGCTGGCCTGACAGAGACTGAAGAAACCCTGAAAGTTGGCCCCCAGACACTCTTTCAGCTCAGTAACGAAGCCACTCCTGAGGCTCACCCTTCAGCCAAAGATTGGACAGGCCCATAAAACAAGATGAGACTAAAGGGGCACACCAGCCCAGCGGCAAGGACTAGAAGGCAGGAGGAGACAGGAAAGCTGGAAATACGGAACTCAAGGTTGAGAAGGGAGAGTGTGGACATGTTGTGGTGTTGTTAACCAATGTTATAAAACAATATGTGTATTAACTGTTTAATGAGAAATTAGTTCTGTAAACTTTCATCGACAGTACAATTACAAAACAACAATAAAAAAGAATAGGGTGAGGCAAGTGAAGTGCTAAAGGCATAAAATTTAGGGAGACCCTCACTCTCCCTTGCACTATCCTAAGATGACTGCCTTATTAAATTTTGTGCCCCAGGAGTCTCACTTGCCTTGTCATAATCCCAGTCCTGGCATAGTTTAAACCCATTACCATTGAGTCAATTCCAACTCACAGTGACCCTGTAGGATAGAGCGGAACTTGCCCTGTAGGGTTTCCAAGGCTGTAATCATTATGGAAGCAGACTGCCACATTTTTCTCAGGTGTAGTGGCCGATGGGCTCAAACCACCAACCTAGCTGCTAGGTGCTTAACTGATGCACACCAGGGCTCCTTAAGTAGTTTAAAAGGAGGACAAAATAGAAGGAAATGTTAAATGATGCCTTTAGCAGCAAAGAAAATGGACCCAGACTATCCAATTCAGAAAGGTTTTTCTCCATGCCACATTGCCCCCTTTGAAACAGACCTGCACTAAGCTTCAGTGATTTCCTGTTACAGGCACAAGGCTCAGGGTACATGTTGGGTCTTTTTCTTCTTCTGAGTCTGGCCACAGTCACCCTTGATGAAGTCCCGGGCTTGTAGCTGCAATCAAGGAAAGACACTTCAAAGTGATAAGATTAGGGCTTTGTTTTAGTAAATCTATACATACCCAAATTTGAATAGCTATTGTTTACTAAATTTCTGGAAATCTTGAGGCCTGAGAGAGAATGGAGCTTTCTTCTCTTTCTCTGAAATGCTGTGGAGGCATTAATGCCGCTAAGTTTGGAAAAACTTACAATACCACCACATGGGCTATAATCAGAGCACCTTGGCTTCCCAGAGTTTTCAATCCAGCATAATTCACAACTCTAACATGCTTTTTAAAAATGCATAGAGAGATAGCACTTACTATATGCTAGGTACACATTTTTAACATATACACTAATTCAACACCCTAGGGTTTTAATCACCAAAAAGCTTACACAGAAGGTGCAAAAACCGTGGACTCCTTTCCATGTTGTATTTTGTGAAAGAAATGGAAAAACAAAAGTGTATAAGTAAAAGCTATAAAGACAAAAACCCAGGTGTCCCTAGAGCCATTGGAAACAAAGTTTCTAGATGTAATTAAATGTGTCAGAAGTCCCTTCACAAACAACACAGGTGGCCACAGCTTTGTTCCCACTCTGTGAGGTAGATGGTGAGATTTTTTAGTGCTAGAAAAGCTGCCACCTGAGGAGAAAACTGAAGAAAAGAGTAACTTACATTTATTAAGGTGCTGTAAGAGCTGACTAACCAAAAAGCCAAAGAGGACTACATATTGTTCAGCTTGTGTTAACAGTGTTGAAAGTGTGAGAAATGGGAATGATCTTAGCTTCAAGATATTTGAGAGGCGCAAACACCAAATGGGGATAATTAGAAGCAACTGTTTCAGGGAAGATATGATAACAGATTCATGGCTGATAGGAATTAATTTCAGGTCTGCTATTGTCCTTGTGTGGTACAGTTAACACATTCAGCTGCTAACTGAAAGGTTGGAGGTTCAAGTCTCCCAGAGGCACTTCAGAAGAAAAGCCTGATGATCTACTTCCAAAAAGCAGCCACTGAAAACCTTATGTAGCACACTTCCACTCTGACACACATGGAGTGGCCAAGAGTCAGAATCACTTCATAGCGACTGGTTTACTGGTATTGTCTCAAGGCTATAGAGTCAGTCTTCCCAAGCAATAAACATTCCTGTTATCTTTATCAAGAACTCACCCAAACCATGTCAGAACATTGAGCATTCTTTTGTAAAGATTGCCAGCGAAACTGACCATTCCAGGGTGTAACTACTGACGAGAAATCTGTTGTTCTATCCTTAATCCCTAATTCTGCACCTTGAATCCTTCTTCTGTCAGCTTCAGTGACGAAAACTAGTCTCTGGTTGTGACTTCATTACCTTTTTTGTTGCAAGGTCATGAATAATTCCCTAAAAGGCTGAAAGTTAGTCAACAGACTAATACTTAGAACTTGTTCTTTCACCTAGAATCTGATATTTTGACATTTGGGGGAATATTCAAGACCCCAGTTCCTACAACAACAACAACAACAAAAAATTGCCAAAACCAAGCATCTGTAAAATACAGATCACCAGCGGAGCCATGAATGATCAAGGAGTAAGATGTGACACCAAATTACTTCTGGGGTGAATTTGAAATCAGTAAAGCATCTCTGAGACCCTGGCGAATGTACTGACCTTCTAATACTAGGAAAGAAAAATGAGGAGAAAATCTCTTCAGTTACCTACTAAAAACAAAACAAAACAAACATGCTACAAAAAAAAAAAAAAAAAAAAAACCTTGAAAGGGACACAAAACGAGAGTTCAAGCAATCTCCATATGTGATGACCAGTATGCATTTTAACCTTATTATTTGTTGTTCACAAAGTTTGAGGGGCAAAATCATCCCCTAACTGCTGCTCAAGGAGCCCTGGTGGCACAATGGTTAAATGCTCTGCTGCTAACCTCAAGGTTTGCGGTTCGAACCCACCAACGGCTCCATTGCTAAAAAGATCTGGCAATCTGCTCCCATGAAGATTACGGCCTAGAAAACCCTATAGGGAAGTTTAACCTGTCATATAGGGTTGCTATGAGCCAAATCAACTCGATGACACACAACAGAGCAATATTTGCTGCTCATGGGAATATTTACTACTCATGAGAGCTTTCTGAATCACGATGTGATAATGTGTATAAAAAGTCTTTGAGACATGATACATTTCTGATTATGAAATGCAGGATCAATCTTATTTCATGAGCCTACTCCAGCTCCAAGACACTTATTGGTCTGCCCCGATCTCTCAGGCTCATGGGCAGGCTACTAAGCCGTAGGATAGTGGGATGGTGTTCTTTCTTGCAGCAAAGGCTTAAAGCCTTTTAAAAAGATCAAGACAGGATGCACTGCCAAATAATGGCATAGCCATGTCTGCTGATGAGTTCTAGAGTCTGTCTGTGGCAGCTATAATGGCCACCAACACACATCATTTGCCTGCCAAAATTTAAGAGAAATTCCAAACTATTCAGGGGTGTGTCCCAGAAATGGAATTACATCTGCAGGAATCTGCCAAGAGCAGGCAATATTCTGGGCATAGTTCTTCCAATGGAGCTATATATAGGTATCCTCTGCTTTTTGAAAGCTCTCTTTACTCCACTTCATTTTTCCGGAAGACCTACATTAGTACATGTTTTCACTAACCAGAATAGATCTGAAGAGGATTTTCACTTTTGAGGAAAAAGGCAAAAAAGCAAAACTAGCATTTACTGTTTCTTTTGTAGTCAGCCTTTAAAGAGGCAGCTCACACCCCTGGCAGCAAGAGTGGCACCACCAAGTTCCTTCCCCAGAAACTATACTGTACATACGTTATTTCTACTTTATGTAGACTGTGCATTTATCATATCATTTCTGATTTTACTATATGTAGCATTATTTTAGTTTCTATGTGTTATTTAGTATGATTTGGTATTTTCAGGTCTGCTAATGCTCAGAAATTTTTCCTGTACATGGTGAGGGTAATTGCTTCTTGGTGTGTGCCATTTTGGCTTATGAAAGGTTCCATAGGAATGGTCCACTTTTGGACAACAGGCAAAACCTCTAATAGATAACCACGGCAGTCTTCCCAAGCAAATCCAAATGCCAGTAGGATTTAGGGTCGTTGATGAAATAAGCGAGAGTATAGGTGGTGGAAGTGGTTTGCTGCTAACCTGAAGATTATTGTTCAAACCCACCCAATAGCTCCACAGAAGAGAAGCCTGGTGATCTGCTTCCATAAAGATTACATCTAAGAAAACCTTACGAAGCAGTTCTACTCCGTAATGCATGGGGTTGTCATAAGTCTGGAGCCAACTCAATGGCTGCTAATGACAACAATGAAATAAGTAGCAAAAATAAGAGCTTGCTGAAGGAAGTGGTATCCAGGGTAGGCACTCTGACATGCCCTGGCAACTCTGTGTCTCATCCAAGATTAGTTCTGCTTTTCTCATGAATTCATGTTGTACCTCTGTGCTACTGTATACACTTTCTCAGACTACCCTCATTTCTTCCAAGAAATTTGGAAGACAGCTACCTGGCCAACCAACTGGAAGAGATCCATATTTATACCTATTCCAAAGAAAGGTGATCCAACCAAAAGCAGAAATTATCTAACAGTATCTTTTTTTTTTTTTATCGTTAGTATCACATGCAAGTAAAATTTTGCTGAAGATCAGTCAAAAGTGACTGCAGCAGTATGTCAATAGGGAATTGCCAGAAATTCAAGCCAGTTTCAGAAGAGGACCTAGAACCAGGGATATCATTACTGATGTCAGATGGATCCTGGCTGAAAGTAGAGAATACCAGAAAGATGTTTACGTGTGTTTTATTGACTATGCAAAGGCATTTGACTATGCAGATCATAACAAATTATGGATAACATTTTGAAGAATGGGAATTCCAGAACACTTAATTGTGCTCATGAGGAACCTGTACATAGATGAAGAGGCAGTCTTTCAAACAGAATGAGGGGGTACTGTGTGGTTTAAAGTCAGGAAAAGTGTGCAGCAGGTTTGTATCCTTTCACCATACTTATTCAGTCTGTATGCTGAGCAAATAATTTGAGAGGTTGGATTCTGAAGAAGAATGGGGCATCAGAATTGGAGGATGAAGATGAAAGACTATAGCCTTCAGTATGGATTATACCTCAACATAAAGAAAACAAAATCCTTACAACTGGACCAATAAGCAACATCATAATAAACAGAGAAAAGATTGAAGTTGTCAAGGATTTCATTTTACTTGGATCCACAATCAACACCCATGGAAACAGCAGTCAAGAAATCAAAAGATGCATTGCACGGGGGAAATCTGTTGCAAAGGACCTTTCTAAAGTGTTGGAAGATGTCACCTTGAAGGCTAAGGTGTGTCTGACCCAAGCCATGGTACTTTCAATTGTCTCATATGCATGAGAAAGCTGAACAATACATAAGGAAGACTGAATTGTGATGTTGGTGAAGAATATTGAATACACCATGGACTGCTGAAAGAATGGACAAATCTGTCTTGGAAGAAGTACAATCAGAATGCTCCTTAGAAGCAAGGATGATAAGACTACATCTCACATACTTTGGACATGTTACCAGGAGGCATCAGTCCCTGGAGAAGGCCATCATGTTTGGTAAAACAGAGGGTCAGTGAAAAAGAAAAAGACCCTCAACGAGATGAATTGATACAATGGCTGCAACAATGGGCTCAAGCATAACAATGACTGTGAGGATGGCGCAGGACTGAGCAGTGTTTCTTTCTGTTGTACATAGGACGGCTGTGAGTTTGAACCAACTTGACGGCACCTAACAAAAACACCACCACCTTCCTGTCCTGGAATATCTTACTCCTCCTACCTTCACAAATCCATTCGTCCTACAAAACCCACTTTAGATTAAGCATACAACTACCATACGACTCAGCAACTCCAGTCATAGAAGTGAAAATATATGTCCATAAAAGCCTTGCGCAAAAATGTTTATAACAGCTTGACTCATGATAGCCAAGCACTGGAAACAACCCAAATGCCCACCGGTAAACTGTGATATGGTCATGCAATGGAATATGACTCAGAAGTAAGATGAAACAAACAACCGATACATGCAGCAATGAGTTAATCTAAAAAATATTATGGTGAATGAAAGAAGACGTCCATGTATTATTCCAGTTGCATGAAGTTCTAGAACAGGCAAAACTAATCTAAGGTGAAGGGAGTCAGAATCAGAGATTGCCTCTGGTGGGAGGGATAGTGAAAAGTGCACAAGGGACTTAAAATGTTCTATTATCTTGATGGGGTGTGGGTTACACAGGTGTATGCATTTCTCTAACTGCATACTTAGGAACTACAGAAAAATTAGACCTCAATAAAAGATAAATACATAAATTAAAATCTCACTTTAGGCCTCAGTTCTAGAGATGTATAATTTTTTTTGTTTGTTTTAATAAAACTGAGTCTCGCTTGTAGACCAGAAAAGGAGAAAAGAAACTCATGATGAATACTGCATAAGAGAATAAGATGTTCATTTCAGGGTTTCCCAACAGCTCTGATGCAAGTGTATCAAGCTAAAAGAGAGGTTTTGTTTGTTTTTGTTTTTTTCCAGTTGCCATTGATTCCATTCTAACTCAAGGTGACCCTGTATGATCAGAGTAGAACTATGCTCTGTATGTTTTTCAATGGCTGATTTTTTGGAAGTGGATAGCCAGGCCTTTCTTCCAAGGCACCTCTGGTGGACTTAAACCTCCAACCTTTGGGTTAGTAGCGGAGGGTATTAACCTCTTGCATCACCCAGGAATTCTGAATGAAAGGAATTCTGAATGAAATTCTCCCTGCTACTCAGCTCTCAAGCCCAGCTATACCCTCCTGCTCCCTCAATTTCAGACTTACATTGTGAATTTTTCTTTTAAAACCTGTTACTTTGTGTGTGTGTGTGAAAATTTCTAGAATCTGGATTTTTCCCTAAAATCTACGGTCTGTTTGCTTACAAGTTGCACTGACTTTGGTTAGTCCGATACACGACAGCTATGTTACGATTTAACCCACCTCACTGATTAGAGAAAATCCTATATCGTGCTCATCAGGTGAACAAAAGTAGTGCAGGATTAAAGCAAATAGCATTAAAAATGTAATTAAAGGAAAGAGGCTAGAAAGTTCTAAATGACCTATAATTTAACTATAGTTAAGATTATTCTCTACACTCTGCTTCTAATTCCGTATAGTGTTTAGAAAGTCTGAAATTTAATTCTTTCGATTCTTGTGTGTGTGTGTGTGTGTGTGTATGTGTATCCATGAACAAAGATTTGGAAGTAGAGAATTTGCTTGGCCAGGAGACATTTTTCAGTTACCAAATTTTATTTTTTGTGTTTCCCTGTTTCATTTTTACAAACCAGGATGTAATTTGGTCCACCGTTTCACAACTACTAAAGTTATAAGAGGCCCAATCAGTCCTGATAATCACGATAGTTTCTGCTCTATAGATTGTTTGATAAGATATAAAAATTCAAGACATTTTATTTTGGTGAGAAAATAAATTGGTTGCATGAACCTTGGCCTGCTGATAGGACCTCCATAGCCTGTGTTGTTTTATTTATATAACTATGAATTATAATTATGATAAGTACAGATTCTGTTGCATTCATTACAATTGTACATATGCATACTCATTTGTCAATAAATCTGTGCCAGTTATGTCAATAAATCAATTGTACCTGCATGCACAATGGAAATGGGCTCTATGTCCTTTAGGTACTGTCATCATATCTTCCTTCGGACTTTCAAATCTAGCTCTAATAAGCTACCACTTCGTGCCTCCAGTATAAGTTGTTCTTGGACTATTATATATTAAAGCATGTTCTGTTGGGCATTAAACAACTTCTCCTTTAATTCATTTGTTGGCTGCTGGATATTTTGCAAGCAATACTGTAGCGGTTTAGAAATTGCTTTGGTAAATTGTGGACTGACCCTTTCAATCACATAATTAACTATGCATTAAAATTTTAACTAGGTTTATTTTTCTTAAAAAAGAAAAAAATACCCTGTGTAAATTTCAAAACAGTGCAATACAAATTAACAATGTGACATTATTACTATTGGCTCAGCACCTTTAGAATCAAGTACCATGAAATGCGACAGAGGTTTGAGACCTCCCCCTAACATGTGTGTAATATTATGCTCTTTTCCAATCAAACAGCTTTCAGATCATTGCACACATAGAATGCCATAACAGGAAAGCAGTAAAGGCAGGACTTTGAAAGGGAGATGATGCCCCAAGCAATCAGTCGCTATGTGAAATGTAACAAAATGCTACGCCTGCCAGTTAAGCTTAGGGAACTGAAGGAGCAATTTCTCTGAAATGCACAATGTACATCTTACAAGGATATTCTCTTTAGCATCAGGTTGTAAGGTGTTGCCGTCAGAGAACTTTCTGGTTTTCCAATTTTACACGCATTATATACAATGTCTATTATGTAACTGTACTAAAATGGATTATAGAGACAATAATAGCAGCAGTTTGCCTTGTGATGAAAAGGCAGACAGTCAAGGAGTAAAGAGTTCTCTTTTCTTCCTCTAGCCTGCTCATCCTGGAACAATGCCCTTGACAAAAGAGCAAATCCCTTTGTCCCCTTCTTTCCCTTGAAATAACCACACAGACAGCAGAGTTGCCCAGAGATGACTTCTTATGCTTCAGGGTAGAATTCGAGTCAGCCACTATTAATCATTGAGCAGCCCCAGGGGGCAGGCAGGGAAAGAAAGCAAAGAAATATGAGACCACACATTCCCACATGGAGTTTACAGTCTTATAAATGTTTTGTGACCAGACTCCCCTTACCACACCCAGGACAGAAATTCACTGGCTAACTCAGAGGATCCAAAGGTTTGAAATAAAATATTCATTTCATTTCCTTATTTCTGTTTGCTTTATTTAATGAATTTTCCATGATTCTGGCAAAAGTACTGCTCTGGGTAGAAGACATATGCAGTTGAAGTTTCAGGTCAGTAATCCCAGGAGGACCAGGAGGGGTTTGGTTAGCATTCAAAGGCAGAGTTGACCTACAATGAAAGGATGTAGAATTCTGTGTCAAAATATCAGGTTCTTCTGCTAGCTTCCTCACTCATTACTGGTCAGTTTTCAAGGCACACGAATGGAACACTTCCAGCTCTATGGTTCCCCTTTTGTAAGGTAAAGTGACCATTTTTCATGGTTATCACTCACATTTATGAAAAAGATGCTCTGTAAATAACAAAAACTACTTTCAGTGTGTGACCATTTTAAGCATTAAAATATCATTTTATTTGCTTCTGGAAGTGTTTATGGAAGAATTATTTTCTACATAGTATTTTTGTGGGTTTATATAGTTGCATACTATTCCGATGTGTGTATATACCACAACTTGTTTATGTATTCATCCATTCATGGTCACTTAGGTTGTTTCCATCTTTTTATTATTGTGAATAATGCATCAATGAACATCAGTGTGCATATGTCTATTTGTGCCACTGCACTTACATCCCTAGGATATACACCTAGGAGTGGGATCACTGGATCTTAAGATATTTCTATTTCTAGCTTTTGAGGAAGCGCCATGCTGTTTTCCATAGTGGTTGTACCAGTGTACAATCCACCAGCAATGTATAAGTGTTTGAGTCCCCCAACAACCTCGCCAGCATTTGTTGCTTTCTGTTTTTCTGATCATTGCCACTTTTGTTGGGGTGAGATGGCATCTCATTGTAATTTTTATTTGTATCACTCTTTTTTTTTTAATGGTTAGTCAGCACTGGATTTGGGGTTTTTAATGGTTAATGATTGTCAGCGTCTTTTCATGTATTTGCTGGCTGCCTGAATGTCTTCTTTGGTGAAGCATCTGTTCATGTCCTCTGCCCATTTTTTGTGTTTGTTTGTTTTGGGATTATTTATCTTTTTATTTTTGAGGTTTTGAAGTTTTCTAAATATATTAGAGACTATACACTTATCGGATATGTCACTGCCAGATATTTACTTTCCCAGTCTGTATGTTCTCTTTTTAGTCTCCTGGTAAAGTCTTTTGATTAGTATAAGTATTTAATTTTTAGGAGATTCCAGTTACCTAATTTATCTTCATTATAATAATACTTAACTTTGTCTTCTCGAGAGGCCCTTTGAAATCTTCTGTTCACTTCTTTTACTTCATCAATTCTTCCTTTTGCTTTAGCTGCTCGACACTCAAGAGCAAGTTTCAGAGTCTCCTCTGACATCCATCTTGGTCTTTTAAAAGAGCTGTGCAAAGAACTGGAGATGGAAAACCAAAAGGGAAGAACATGCCCAGTGTTTGTCAAGCTGAAAGAACTGAAGAAAAAATTCAAGCCTCAAGTTGCAATAGTGAAGGATTCCATGGGGAAAATATTAAACGATGCAGGAAGCATCAAAAGAAGATGGAAGGAATACACTGAGTCGTTAAACCAAAAAGAATTAGTCGATATTCAACCATTTCAAGAAGTGGCATATGATCAGGAACCAATGGTACTGAAGGAAGAAGTCCAAGCTGCTCTGAAGGCATTGGTGAAAAACAAAGCTTCAGGAATTGATGGACTATCAATTGAGATGTTTCAACGAACAGATGCAGTGCTGGAGGTGCTCACTCGCCTATGACAAGAAATATGGAAGACAGCTTCCTGTCCAAATGGCTGGAAGAGATCCATATTTATGCCTATTCCCAAGAAAGGTGATCCAACTGAATGTGGATTTTATAGAACAATATCATTAATATCACACACAAGCAAAATTTTGCTGAAGATCATTCAAAAATGGCTGTACCAGTATATCGACAGGGTACTGCCAGAAATTCAGGCCAGTTTCAGAAGAGGACGTGGAACCAGGGATATCATTGCTGATGTCAGATGGATCCTGGCTGAAAGCAGAGAACAACAGAAGGATGTTTACCTGTGTTTTATTGACTGTGCAAAGGCATTTGACTGCGTGGATCGTAACAAACTATGGATAACACTGCGAAGAATGGGAATTCCAGAACACTTAATAGTGCTCATGAGGAACCTTTACATAGATCAAGAGGCAGTTGTTCGGATAGAACAAGGGGATACTGATTGGTTTAAAGTCAGGAAAAGTGTCCATCAAGGTTGTATTTTTTCACCATACCTATTTAATCTGTATGCTGAGCAAATAATATGAGCTGGAGTATATGAAGAAAAACAGGGCATCAGGATTGGAGGAAGATTCGTTAACAACCTGTGTTATGCAGATGACACAACCTTGCTTGCTGAAAGTGAAGAGGACTTGAAGCACTTACTAATGAAAATCAAAGACCACAGCCTTCAGTATGGATTACACCTCGACATAAAGAAAACAAAAATCCTCACAACTGGACCAATGAGCAACATCATGATAAACAGAGAAAAGATGGAAGTTGTCAAGGATTTCATTTTACTTGGATCCACAATCAACACCCATGGAAGCAGCAGTCATGAAATCAAAAGACGCATTGCATTGGGCAAATCTGCTGCAAAAGACCTCTTCAAAGTGTTGAAGAGCAAAGATCTCACCCTGAAGACTAAGGTGCGCCTGACCCAAGCCATGCTATTTTCAATCACATATGCAAGTGAAAGCTGGACAATGAATAAAGAAGACCAAAGAAGAGTTGACGCCTTTGAATTGTAGTGTTGGCGAAGGATATCGAATATACCATGGACTGCCAAAAGAACGAACAAATCAGCCTTGGAAGAAGTGTGGCCAGAAGGCTCCTTAGAGGCAAGGATGGCGAAACTGTGCCTTACATACTTTGGACACGTTGTCAGGAGGGATTAGTCCCTGGAGAAGGACATCATGCTTGGCAGAGTACAGGGTCAGCGGAAAAGAGAAAGACCGTTAACGAGGTGGATCGACACAGTGGCTGTAACAATGAGCTCAAGCATAACAATGATTTTAATGATGGCTCAGGACCGGGCAGTGTTTCATTCTGTTGTGCATAGGGTCACTATGAGCCAGAACCGACTCAACGGCACCTAACAACAACAACAATTCATTTTCTGTTGTTCATGCATTTTTAGTTTTGTTTGATAGGCTAGTTGTGCTGAAAATTAGATCCCCTCGTTTTGACCCTATGTTAACTTCCAGGAACCTTATAGTTTTAGCTTTAACACTTAGGTCTTTGATCCATTTTGAGTTAGTTTTTGTGCATGGTGTGAGGTATGGATCCTGATTCATTTTTCTGCGTACTGATATCCAGTTTTGCAGACACCATTTGTTAAGAGACTGTTTCTTCCTCATTGAATGGACTATGACCCTTTGTCAAAGATCAGATGCCTGTAGTTGAATAGATTAACTTATAGGTTCTCAATTCTATTCTATTGGTACATGTGTCTGTCTCTGAACCGGTAGCAGGCTGTTTAGATTACCATGGCTGTATAGTAAATTTTGAGATTGAGAAGTGTGAGGCCTCCTAATTTCTTTTTCAATATTGCGTTAGGTCTTCAGGGGGCCTCCTTCCTTTCCATATAAAGTTAAAAATTAGTTTTTCCATTTCATTAAAGAATGTTGTTGGGATTTGGATTAGGATTGCATTATATTTATAGACTGCCTTTTTTTTTTTTGGTAGAGCTGACATTTTCACGATGTTAAGTCTTCCAATCCCCGAGCATGAAATATTTGTCCATTTATGTAGCTCTTTTTTAGTTTCTTGCAGTACTGTTTTATAGTTTCTCTTTTGCAAGTCTTCTACATCCCTGGTTAGGTTTATTCCTGGATATTTTACCATTTGGGAGCTATTATAAATGGTATTGTTTTCTTGATCTCCTTTTCAGAGTCCTCCGTGTTAGTGCAGAAGAACTTAGCTGAATTTTTGTGTGTTGATCTTGTACCCTGCCACTTTACTGAGTCCTTCTATTAGTTTCAGTAACATTCTAGTGGAGTCTTTGGGATTTTTCTATGTATAGGATCATGTCATCTGCTGCAAATAAGGATAGTTTTACTTCTCCCTTTCCAGTTTGGATACACTTATCCCCCTCTCTTGCTTTACTGATCTAGCTAGGACTTCCAGTACAATATTGTATAAGAGTGGTGATAAAGGGCATGCTTGTCTTACTCCCGTTGTCAAGGAGAATGCTCTCAATCTTTCTCCTTTGAGAATAATATTGGCTGTTGGTTTTGCATATATGCCCTTGATTAAGTTGAGAAATGTCCCTTCTATACCTATTTTGCTGAGAGTTTTTATCAGGAAAGTGTGTTGAATTTTATCAAATGTCTTTTCTGTGTTGATTGAGATGATCATGTGATTCTTTTCCTTTGTTTTATTCATGTGGTAAATTAAGTTGATTAATTTTATAATGTTGAACCATCCTTGCATGCCTGGGGTGAATTCTATTCAATAATGATATATTTTATTTTTGATTTGCTGTTGAATTCTGTGGGCTAGAATTTTGTTGAGAATTTTTATACCTATATTCATGAGAAATATTGATCTATAATTTTCTTTTTTAGTGGTAACTTTGCTTGGCTTTAGTATCAGGGTTATTCTGGCTTCATAGAATGAATTAGGGAGTATTCCTTCATTTTGTAAGTTTTGGAATAGTTTCAGTAGAATTTTTCTCAACTCTCCTTTGAATGTTTTGTAGAATTCTTCAGTGAAGCTGTCTGGGCCAGGGCATTTTTTGGTTGGAAGTTTTTTGTTTTGTTTTGTTTTGTTTTGTTTTTAATGACCTCTTTAATTTCTTCTTTTGTTATTGGTGTGTTCAAATTTTCTACCTCTATTTGTGTTAGTTTAGGTAGGTAGTATATTTCTAGAAATTTGTCCATTTCTTCTAGGTTTTCAAATTTGTCAGAGTACAATTTTTCATAATATTCTCTTTACGACCCTTTTTCTCTCAATTGGTTCTCTTGTAATGTCCCCCATCTCATCTCTTGTTTTGGTTATACGCAGCCTCTCATTTTTTTTCCTCTGTAAATTTGGCCAATAGTTTGTCAATTTTGTTGATCTACTCAAATGATTAACTTCTAATATTGTTGATTCTTTCTATTGTTTTTGTTTTCTATTTCCTTTATTTCTGCTCTGTGATCTCCTTTTGCTGCCCCTTTTCTATTTATTCAAGTTGTAGGGTTAAGCTATTGATTTTGGTCCTTTCTTCCTTTTGATGTGTGTGTTCATTGCTATAAGTTCTCCTCCGAGCATTGCTTTTGCAGTGTCCCAAAGGTTTGGGTATGTTGTGCTTTTATTCTCATTTGATTCTAAGAATATTTTATTTGATTTTTAATTTCTTCTATTACTCAATAGTTTTTAAGTAAGGTGTTATTCAGTTTCCATGTATTTAATTATTTCCTTGTTCTTTCTGTTATTTATTTCTCTTTTTTTACTGTTATGATCAGAGAAGGTGCTTTGTATTATTTCAAAGTTTTTAAAATTTATTGGTGCAAAAACACAAAATAATAAATGTTGGAGAGGCTGCGGAGAGATTGGAACTCTCATACACTGCTGGTGGGAATGTAAAATGGTACAACCACTTTGGAAATCTATCTGGCGTTATCTTAAACAGTGAGAAATAGAACTACCATACAACCCAGAAATCCCACTCCTGGGAATATACCCTAGAGATAAAAGAGCCTTCACACAAACAGATATATGCACACCCATGTTTATTGCAGCTCTGTTTACAATAGCAAAAAGTTGGAAGCAACCAAGGTGTCCATCAACGGATGAATGGGTAAATAAATTGTGGTATATTCACACAATGGAATACTACCCATCGATAAAGAACAGTGACGAATCTCTGAAACATTTCATAACATGGAGGAACCTGGAAGGCATTATGCTGAGCAAAATGAGTCAGAGGCAAAAGGACAAATATTGTATAAGACCACTATTATAAGATCTTGAGAAATAGTAAACCTGAGAAGAACACATACTTTTGTGGTTATGAGGGGGGAGGGATGGAGGGTGGGAGAGGGTTTTTTATTGATTAATCAGTAGATAAGAACTGCTTTAGGTGAAGGGAAAGACAACACTCAATACATGGAAGGTCACCTCAATTGGACTGGACCAAAAGCAAAGAAGTTTCCGGGATAAAATGAATGCTTCAAAAGTCAGCGGAGCAAGCGCGGGGGTCTGGGGAACATGGTTTGCGGGGACTTCTAAGTCAATTGGCAAAATAATTCTATTAGGAAAACATTCTGCATCCCACTTTGAAATGTGGCGTCTGGGGTCTTAAATGCTAACAAGCGGCCATCTAAGATGCATCAATTGGTCTCAACCCACCTGGAGCAAAGGAAAATGAAGAACACCAAGGCCACACGACAACTAAGAGCCCAAGAGACAGAAAGGGCCACATGAACCAGAGACCTACATCATCCTGAGACCAGAAGAACTAGTTGGTGCCCGGCCACAATCAATGACTGCCCTGACAGGGAGCACAGCAGAGGACCCCTGAGGGAGCAGGAGATCAGTGGGATACAGACCCCAAATTCTCATAAAAAGACCAAACTTAACGGTCTGACTGAGACTAGAGGAATCCCGGCGGCCATGGTCCCCAGACCTTCTGTTGGCACAGGACAGGAACCATCCCCGAAGACAACTCATCAGACATGAAAGGGACTGGTCAGCGGGTGGGAGAGAGACGCTGATGAAGAGTGAGCTAATTATATCAGGTGGACACTTGAGATTGTGTTGGCAACTCTTGTCTGGAGGGGGGATGGGAGGATAGAGAGAGAAGGAAGCCGGCAAAATTGTCAAGAAAGGAGAGACTGAAAGGGCTGACTCAAGAGGGGGAGAGCAAGTGGGAGTAGGGAGTGAGATGTATGTAAACTTATATGTGACAGACTGGATTTGTAAACGTTCACTTGAAGCTTAATAAAAGTTATTAAAAAAAAAATTTATTGGTGCTTGTTTTGTGACATAAAATATGGCCGATTCTGGAGAATGATCCATGTGCCCTGTGCTGCTTTGGGTGGTCTCTCCTGTATATACGTATGAGGTCGAATTGGTTGATTGTGTTAGTTAGATCTTATGTATCTTCGTTGAGGTTCTTTCTAGTTGTTCTGTCCATAATTGAAAGTGGTGTATTAAAACCTTCTACTATTATTATGTTGCCATGTTTTTAGGTGCCATCGAGTCAGTTCTGACTCATAGTGATCCTATGCACAACAGAATGAAACACTGCCCAGTCCTGACCCATCTTTACAATCGTTGTTATGCTTGAGCTCATTGTTGCAGCCACTGTGTCAATCTACCTTGCTGAGGGTCTTCCTCTTTTCCCCTGACCCTGTACTCTGCCAAGCATGATGTCCTTCTCCAGGGACTGATCCCTCCTGACAACATGTCCAAAGTATGTAAGACACAATCTCGCCATTCTTGCTTCTAAGGAGCATTCTGGTTGTACTTCTTCTAAGACAGATTTGTTCATTCTTTTGGCAGTCCGTGGGAAATTCAGTATTCTTCGCCAACACCACAATTCAAAATTCTTCTTTGGCCTTCCTTATTCATTGTCCAGCTTTCACATGCATATGACATGATTGAAAATACCATGGCTTGGGTCAAGTACACCTTGGTCTTCAAGGTGACATCTTTGCTCTTCAACACTTTACAGAGGTCCTTTGCAGCAGATTTACCCAATGCAATGCATCTTTTGATTTCTTGACTGCTGCTTCCATGTCTGTCTATTGTAGATCCAAGTAAAATAAAATCCTTGACAACTTCAATCTTTTCTCTGTTTATCATGATGTTGCTCATTGGTCCAGTTGTGAGGATTTTTGTTTTCGTTATGTTGAGGTGCAATCCATGCTTTGATCTTCATTAGTAAGTGCTTCAAGTCTTCTTCACTTTCAGCAAGCAAGGTTGTGTCATCTGCATAATGCAGGTTCTTAATGAGTCTTCCTCCAATCCTGATGCCCTGTTCTACATATAGTCCAGCTTCTTATATTATTTGCTCAGCATACAGATTGAATAGTTATGCTGAAAGAATACAACCCTGATGCACACCTTTCCTGACTTTAAACCAATCAGTATCCCCTTGTCCTGTCCAAACAACTGCCTCTTGATCTATGTAAAGGTTCCTCATGAGCACAATTAAGTGTTCTGGAATTCCCATTCTTTGCAGTGTTATCCATAATTTGTAATGATCCACACAGTCTAATGCCTTTGCATAGTCAATAAAACACAGGTAAACATCCTCCTGGTATTCTCTGCTTTCAGCTAGGATCCATCTGACATCAGCAATGATATCCCTGGTTCCATATCCTCTTCTGAAACCGGCCTGAATTTCTGGCAATTCCATGTTGATATACTGGTACAGCCATTTTTGAATGATCTTCAGCAAAATTTTGCTTGAGTGTGATATTAATGATATTGTTCTATAATTTCCACATTCAGTTGGATCACCTTTCTAGAGAATAGGCATAAATATGGATCTCTTCCAGCCATTTGGCCAGGAAGCTGTCTTCCATATTTCTTGTTATAGGCGAGTGAGCACCTCCAGCGCTGCATCTGTTTGTTGAAACATCTCAAATGATGTTCCATCAATTCCTGGAGCCTTGTTTTTCACCAATGCCTTCAGAGCAGCTGGGACTTCTTCGTTCAATACCATCGGTTCCTGATCATATGCCACCTCTTGAAATGGTTGAACATCCACTAATTCTTTTTGATATAACGACTCTGTGTATTCCTTCCATCTTCTTTCGATGCTTCCTGCATCATTTAGTATTTTCCTCTTAGAATCCTTCACTATTGCAACTGAAGGCTTGAATTTTTTCTTCAGTTCTTTCCGCTTGAGAAACGCCGAGCGTGTTCTTCCCTCTTGGTTTTCCATCTCCAGCTCTTTGCACTTGTCATTATAATACTTTACTTTGTCTTCTGGAGATGCCCTTTGAATTCTTCTGTTCAGTTCTTTTACTTCATCAGTTCTTCCTTTTGCTTTAGCTGCTCGACGTTCGAGAGCAAGTTTCAGCGTCTCTTCTGACATCCATCTTGGTTTTTTCTTTCTTTTCTGTCTTTTCATTGACCTCTTGCTTTCTTCATGTATGATGTCTTTGATGTCATTCCATGACTTATCTGGTCTTCAGTCACTAGTTTTCAGTGTGTCAAATATATTTTTCAGATGGTCTCTAAATTCAGATGGGATATACTCAAGTTCATATTTTGGCTCTCGTGGACTTGCTCTGATTTTCTTCAGTTTCAGCTTGAACTTGCATATGAGTAATTCATGGTCTGTTCCACAGTCGGCCCCTGGCCTTGCTCAGATTGATAATATTGAGCTTTTCCATCGTCTCCACAGATGTAGTCAATTTGATTTCTGTGTGTTCCATCTGGCGCAGTCCATGTGTATAGTCAGCATTTATGTTGCTGAAAGAAGATATTTGCAATGAAGAAGTCATTGGTCTTGCAAAATTCTATTATTTGATCTCCAACATTGTTTCTATCATCAAGGCTGTATTTTCCAACTACTGATGTTTCTTCTTTGTTTCCAACTTTCGCATTCCAATCGCCAGTAATTATCAATGCATCTTGGTTGCATGTTCGATCAATTTCAGACCATAGCAGCTGATAAAAATCTTCTATTTCTTCATCTTTGGCCCTAGCAGTTGGTGCGTAAATTTGAATAATAGTCGTATTAATAGTATTCTACACAAAAAAAAAAAAATTTTTTTTTTTTTTACAATGCTGTTAGTACTGTTGTTATAGAACTGTTTATTTCTTTTTTCAATTCTGTTAGAGTTTGTTTTACATATTTTGGAGCTCTGTCATTTGAGGTGTAAGTATTTATTATGGTTAGAGGATCAAAGAAGAATTCATGTCTTTGAATTATGGTATTGGTGAAGAATACTGAATAATATCATGAACTCCCAGAAGAATGAACAAATCTGTCTTGGAAAAAGTACAGCCAGAATACTCCTTAAAAGGGAGGATGGCAAAACTTCATCTCAAGTACTTTGGACATGTTCTCAGGAGGGCCCTGTCCCTGGAGAAGAAGACAGTCGGTGAAAAAGAAGACTTCAATGAGATGGAATGACTTGGTGGCTGCAACAGTAGGCTCAAACATAGCAACAATTGTGAGGATGGCACAGGACCAATGTTTCATTCTGTAGTACACAGAGCTGTGATGAGTCAGAACCGACTCATTGGCACCTAACGCAACAATATGTCCTCTTGGTGGATTGACCCTTTCATCATCATATGATGCCTTTCTTTGTCTCTTATTGGAGTCCTAGTCGTTCAGTGGTTAAGAACTTGGCTGCTAACCAGAAGGTCAGCAGTTCAAATTCACCAGCCACTCTTTGGAAACTCTATGGGGCAGTTCTATTCTATCGTATAGGGTTGCTATGAATCGGACGGAGTGCACTCAATGGCAACAAATTTTTTTTGCTTTGGTTTTGTCTCTTACAATGGATTTTGAGATTATCAGAGATTATTATTGCAAGTCATGCTCTCTTTGGTTACTGTCTGCTTGATATATATATATATATATATTCCTTCTTTTGATTTTTAACCTGTTTATATCTTCTAAGATTGCCTCTTGTAGGCAACATATTGATATTGTTGGGTCATTTTTTTTTAATCCATTCTGCCACTCTGTCTCTTGACTGGCACATTTAAACCATGCATGTGCAGTGTAAATATCGATATGTATGAATTTACTACTGCCATTTTTTTATGCTTTTTTATGGTATTAATGGTTTCTTCATTCCACTTAATTTTCTGTCCTGAGCTCTTTTTGTTTATGGATTTCCTTTTTTGTATCCTTCATTGTTGATTTTATGTTTACTGAGTATTATTGATTTTCTGTTTTATTTTGGCGAGTAGATTTATTAATTTTCTTCATGGTTACTCTGAAACTTACCATTACCTTCATAAGTTTAAAGTAGTCTGTTATACCTTGATATGCTTTGACTTCCTCTCCATGTGGAAGTTCTATAACTACACCATTTAGTCCTCATTTTTGCTTTGAAGTTGTCATTTACAGACTGACATCTCTGGTTCCCTGTTTTCAATTCTGCAGCTTTATTTTACTTTTGAAAATTCATTATCTAGTTTGGTATCTGGGTGAAAATGTTGTGTACCTTAATCTCAGGTTGTTGTCTGAAGTCGTTGGTTCTCTGTCCAAAAGGGTCTCTTTAATATTTCTTTTAAGGTTAGTCTGGTGTTTACAAATTCTCTTAATTTCTGTTTTTCTGGAAATGTTCTAGTTTTGCCACCATATCTGAAAGACAATTTGCTGGATATCTGATTCTTGGTTGGCAATTCTTTCCTTTCAGTGTTCTAGATATGTCATCCTATTACCTTCTTGCCTGCATGGTTTTGGCTGAGAAATCAGTGCTTAGTCTTATTGGTGTCCCTTTGTAGGTGATATTTCATTTTTCATTAGCTGCTTTCAATTCTCTCTTTTTCTTTGGTTTTGGAAGTTTCGATTATGCTATGTCTTGGTGACTTTCTTTTGGGTCTCTCCTGTATGGGGTTCTTAGATTTTTGGATGGAAACTTTCTCACCTTTCATGATATTAGGGAAGTTTTCTGCCAATATCTTCAAAAAAGTTCTTTGTACTTTTTTTCATTTTCTTTTCTTCTGGAATTCCTGTTATGTATAAATTATTTCTCTTGATATGGTCTGACATAACTCTTAGGCTTTCTTCATTTTTCTTCATTCTTTTTTCTGATCCTCAAACAAATCAGTATAAAGGGATTTGTCCTCTATTTTGCTGGTTCTTTCTTCCAACAATTCAATTCTGCATCTATATCCTTCTATTGAGTTATATATTTCTGATATTTTATTGCTAATCTGTATTTCTTGTTGTCTCTGTATTGTTTCTAATTACTTATTTTGTCATTAATTATGTGTTGTTTTCCTGAATTCTTCTAGGGTTTTTCCAGTGTTTTCCTTGATTTTTTTTGAGGATCACATGTATTAAAAAAAAAAAAAAAAATGTCATTGACTCAATTCTGACTCATAGCAACCCTTTAGGACAGAGTAGAACTGCCCCGTAGAGTTTCCGAGGAGCACCTGGTGGATTAAAACTTCTGATCTTTTGGTTAGCAGCCATAGCACTTAACCACTACACCACCAGATTTTCCATCTTACGTATAAGTTGCTTGATTTCCTTATCAGGTAGTTCTCTTCATTTCTTCATCACAAAGGTTTTCTTTCCTTTTATTTTGCTCATTAGTTTGAACCATCTTATCCTGTTTCTTCATATGATTTGTTATCATCGGCTGACTCTGAAACATTAAGTTGTTCATTTATTTATATATTTCTTTATTGATTGCATGTATGTTTGTTTTGCACTGATTTTTTCATTTTATTTTAATGTATCTGAAGTTTTGTTTCTTGTCTTTCTCTTTAGAATGTCTTTCTCCCTTAGTATTTTGTTGTTGTTGTTTTGTGGTTCTGATCTACATGTGTCCTTGGTGGTGTCTGTTGGTTAGATGTGATTTCCTCTCACTAGTGGGCAGGGTGGGTCACACTCATGTGTGAGTACCCTCTGGTTATGCTTGTATGTCTTCCCTTAATGGATTGAGCGGAGGTAGAACAGGTTTTTTCCATGATATTGGGTGACAAGTATTGGGTGGTCAGAGTCCCTCCACAGCCCTAGTGGGACTCTGGTGTCCTTATGGGTTGGTGCTAGCAGTCATTGCACTTTCTGGAGGTCAGGGCAGGACATTTCTGTATTTGTTGTGAGGGAGTACTACCCAAATGGATGGGGTAGGCTCACTGTGCATGCACAAATAGGTGTCTCAGTAGGTGGTGGGGTGTCAACAGGTATCAATGCAAGTGCCAATAGCCTGCAGGAGTTGCTTTGGTTTGGGATATCCGATCTTGCAGCTGGGCAGAAGTTGGATGAGGGCACTAGGATCTCTTGCTTTTTGTTTGTCAGAGGTGCAGATGGCACCTTTCAGGATATGAGTGGCATTGCTGATGAGGTGGTGTGTCTGAATGCTCAGTCAGCAGGGCATGGGTACAGGGAGTGTTCTCACCAGTCACTGGGTTGGGCATGGTGTGTGTGTGCTGCCAGTTGCCAGATGATCATGCAAGGGTGCACCAGTCACCAGTGACTGTGTGGTGGTATGGGAACTTGCACTGCTGGTTGCTGGGTGGGCAGGATGGTGGGGTGGTAGGAGCACATGCCACCAATTGTCAGGTGTTTGGGAAAGCATGGGGGTGGGCTGATCAGGCACGAACCTCTGTTTGCAGGTTTGACACCACAGGAGTGCACGTTGTGGATCACTGGGCAGGGAGGAGGGGTGAGCACTACCGATCAACTGGAGGGAAAGAGTATGTTCCCCCAGTCTCTGATGTGGGCACCAGGGAACTCTCCTCAGATTTCAGCTGGTGATCAGGACCCAGCCCTGACCAAATGTGAGGGGGGCTTCCAGACTCCAATTGGGTGATATCTACCTGTCACTCCAAAGATCCTCCACTCTGCCAAAACCACATGCCCAAATGATCAGGGACTGCTGCTGGTGAGTAGTTCTGTCCATATTTTCTGGCTCCCTTCCTGCTCTATGGTCACCTGGGTGCCTACAGCTCTTGCCACCTTCCTGTACATTACCTCCTAAGATATAGTTTATGTTCTATTCACCTTGCTTCGCTTTGGGTTTCTCTACACAATATCTCTGTCTCCTACTGGGGATTCTGTGAAGTTGCCTTCCAGTGCTTCTCACGTGGAAACACTTCTTACTTTGTCCCAAGATGGCCACACTGTACTGGGCCAGCTGACAGGGTGCCTATAGATCGTAAGTCTCCTCATTTTCCATTATCATTCAGTTTCTCCTTTCTTTCAGTGTTCGATGTAATTTTTCATCCTCCTGGTTTCTGTTCTGGGTTCCCAGACTGTCAACTATATCTGTTTTACTTGGTCTCTCAGTTCTTTGCTGCAGGGTGACAGCATGATGTATGTGACTAAGCTGCCATCTTGGGCTGTCTCCTAGAAGAATTACTTTTAAAAACAGACTTTTGTTTTTATTTTTATTGTGCCTTAAGTGAAAGTTTACAAATACTGTCAGTCTCTCATACAAAAATTTATATATACCTTGCTATATATTCCTAATTACTCTCCCCCTAATGAGACAACCCGCTCATTCCCTCCACTCTCTTTTTTCGTGTCCATTCTGCCAACTTCTGACCCCCTCTGCCATTTCATCTCCCCTCCAGATAGGAGATGCCAACATAGTCTCGTGTCTACTAGATCCAAGAGGCTCATTCTTCACCAGCATCTTTTTATATCACACTGTCCAGTCCAATCCCTGTCTGAAGAGTTGGCTTTGGGAATGGTTCCTGTCTTGGGCTAACAAAAGTTCTGGGGGCCATGACCACCAGGGTCTTTCTAGTCTCAGTCGGACCATTAAGTCTGGACTTTTTACAAGAATTTGGAGTATGCTTCCCACCACTCTCCTGCTCCATCAGGGATTCTCTCTTGTGTTCCCTGTCATCAATTGTAGCTGGGCACCATCTAGTTCTTCTGGTCTCAGGCTGATGTAAGCCTCTGGTTTATGTGCCCCTTTCTGTCTCTTGGGCTCATAATTACCTTGTGTAATTGGTCTTCTTCATTCCCCCTTGCCTCAGGTGGGTTGAGACCAATTGATGCATCTTAGATGGCCACTTGCTAGCATTTAAGACCCCAGATGCCACTCCCCAAAGTGGGATGCAGAATGTTTTCTTAATAGATTTTATTATGCCAATTGACTTAGATGTCCCCTGAAACCATGGTCCCCAAACCCCCAGCCCTGCTACGCTGGCCTTTGAAGCATTCAGTTTATTCAGGAAATTTCTTTGCTTTTGGTTTAGTCCAGTTGTGCTGACCTCTCATGTGTTATGTGTTTTCTTTCCCTTCATCTAAAGTAGTTCTTATCTACTGTCTACTTAGGGAATACCCCTCTCCCTCTCTTCCTCCCTCTCCCCTCTCGTAATCATCAAAGAATTTTTTTTTCTCTGTTTAAACTATATCTCCAGTTATTGTAATAGTGGTCTTATATAATATTTGTCCTTTTGCAACTGACCAATTTCACTCAGCATAATGCCTTCCAAATTCCTCCATGTTATAAAATGTTTCACAGATCCTCACTGTTCTTTTTCGATGCGCAGTATTCCATTGTATGAATATACCATAATTCATTCATCCATTCATCTGTTGATGGCCACCTTGGTTGCTTCCATCTTTTTGCTATTGTAAACAGTGCTGCAATGAACATGGGTGTGCATATATCTGTTCTTGTAAAGGTTTTTATTTCTCTAGAATATATTCCAACGAGTGGGATTGCTGAATCATATGGTAGTTCTACTTCTAGCTTTTTAAGGAAGTGCGAAATTGATTTCCAAAGTGGTTGTACCATTTTACATTCCCACCAGCAGTGTATAAGTGTTGCAGTCTCTCCACACCCTCTCCAACATTGATTATTTTGGGTTTTTTTGGATTAATGCCAGCCTTGTTGGAGTGAGATGGAATCTCAGTGTAGTTTTGATTTGCATTTCTCTCATGGCTAATGATCTTGAGCATTTCCTGATGTATCTGTTAGCTCTACCTGAATGTCTTCTTTAGTGAAGTGTCTGTTCATATCTTTTGCCCATTTTCTAATTGGCTTATTTGTCTTTTTGTAGTTGAGTTTTTGCAGTATCATGTAGATTTTAGAGATCGGACACTGATCAGAACGGTCATAGCTAAAAACTTTTTCCCTGTCTGTAGGTAGTCTTTTTACTCTTTTGGTGAAGTCTTTGGATGGGCATAGGTGTTTGATTTTTAGAAGCTCCCAGTTATCTAGTTTTTCTTCTGCATTGTTAGTAATGCTTTGTATACTGTTTCTGCCATGTATTAGAGCCCCTAACATTGTCCCTATTTTTTCTTCCATGATCTTTATCATTTTAGATTTTATATTTAGGTCTTTGATCCATTTTGAGTTAGCTTTTGTGCATGGTGTGAGGTATGGATCTTTTTTCATTTTTTTGCAGCTGGATATCCAGTTATGCCAGCATCATTTGTTAAAAAGACTGTCTTTTTCCCCGTTTAACTGATTTGGAGCCTTTGTCAAACATCAACTGCTCATATGTGGTTAGATTTCTGTCTATTCCACCATCTTGGCCTTTCCTCTGAAAAACAGTTTTTATAGCTTCCATGTTTGGCTCCTCCCAGCCCCTTCTTTGGACCATGAATCTGGAAATGAACAATACCTACACTAGCTGGGATATTAAAAAATTTAGTAGCTATTTAAAGACTCATAATCCTAAGTTAATTTTACACAGGCAGGATTATTATTATGTGTTTTCTATTCAGTTAAATGACTGTCTTAGTTATCTAGCGTTGCTACAACAGAAATACCACAAGTGGATGGCTTTAACAAAGAGAAAATTTATTCTCTCATACTTTAGGAGGCTAGAAGTCCAAATTCAGGGTGCCAGCTCTAGGAGAAGGCTTTTGCTCTCTATTGGCTCTAGGGGGTGGTCTGTGTCTCCTTTCAACATCTGTGGGGCCCAGCATTCCTTGGATATCTACAGGTGTCTTGGGATCAATATTCCCCTGGTTCAAGAAGGTTTTCAGCACAGGGATCAAAGATCCAAAGGATTCGATTTTCTCCTACTCTTCTTTCTTGGCAGTAGCCAGATCCCTTCCTCTCTGGTCACTTCTCCCTGCTTTTTTCTCTTGTAGGATGGGGAAGGGTGGTGACTCAATAAGTATCCCATTCTAATTCTACCTCATTAACATGACAAACATAACCTAATCCTCATTAAAAAGCATGGCCTAATCCTGTCTCATTAACAAAACAGACTGTGCACTCCCAAATGGGGCCATAACCACAGGCACAGAGGCTAGGATTTACAGCACATCACAAAATGGAGGAAAATCAAATCACAAAATGTAGGACAGGCACACAATACTGGGAATCATGGCCTAAGCAACTTGACACATATGCTTTGAGAATACAATTCAATTCATGACAATGACCTCAGCCCAAAAAATTTGAAGAACACACTGTATGTTATTTACTTTCTTTGTATTTGTATCTGACACATTATCAGCATTTTAACAACTATAAAATTGCCTGTTTTTGCCTTTCATTTTCAAAAAGGATTGACAATAAATTCTGTCAGTCATTTAAATAACTTAAAATGGTGAGAACATTCTTTACACTGTTATAGTTTCAAAATGTCATAGAAAAGCTTTGAAATTACTGATATTGAAAAGTTGGATTCCTGATGACATACTAATTTGAAGATAGTTTGTAAGATAAAATGGTTCTATACTCTCTTAACTGAGGAAGGTAACTTTGAGTAGATTATACTACAATTATTTTTAAAAATTTTCCTTAATATAGTTTGAAGAGATCATTTTATGCACTATAGAAAATAATGGTGTAATAGGGTTAAGTGTGGTGTATGTACATGATTATTTACATTAAAATATCCAAAAATCAAAGTTAAGGCTAAACTAAACTTCAGAGTTTTAATCCCAATGAATTCATGTTTAAACCCATCATCTCTTCCTGTTATAATACATAGTAATGATGCCAAAAACAAAAAAAACAAACCTAGTGCCATCGAATTGATTCTGATTCATAGCGACCCTATAGGACAGACTAAAACTGCCCCATAGAGTTTCCAAGGAGCGCCTGGCAGATTCGAACCTCTGGCCCTTTGGTTAGCAGCTGTAGCACTTA
The DNA here is from genome assembly GCF_024166365.1 of Elephas maximus indicus. NCBI lineage: Eukaryota > Metazoa > Chordata > Mammalia > Proboscidea > Elephantidae > Elephas > Elephas maximus. The sequence continues at coordinate 39,879,662 of NC_064830.1, forward strand.
ACCACTACACCACCAGGGTTTCCAGACATAGTAATGATAGGTAGATAAAATATGTTAAGGATATTAACTATAAAGCTATAACTCAAAACAAGATAAACAACTTTGTGGGCCAGATTTAGAAAAACAGCAACAAGAAAATGCCAGTGCTATTGTTTTTTTTTTATTGATCCGGCAGTTGCCAACCTGGCCAAACTACACATCACAAAATGGAGGATAGTCAGTTCACAAAATGGAGGACAACTACACAATACTGCAAATCATGGTCTACCCAAGCTGACACATATTTTTATTTTAGTGTTCTCCATACAAAATGATTCTAATGGGGTAAAATGAATAAATAGTGTCCCCTCAAAAGGATGGGAATAGAAGCGAGACCTGTTAATTGAAATTGGTGACTACTTGGGACTTTATACACCTGAAAGAAACAAGAAAAAATGCTGAGACAAATACTTTCTAGAGTAATAAAGTAATTTAAAAATAACTTAAAATTTTCAGCTTTGATATGTAAAAAACTTTTGAAGTCATCACTCTTGTTCTTAAAACAGAAGAAATTTGAACAAACAAAAAAAATAGATAATTTCTTGGACTAATCAGAGAACTGTGATCACTTGGTAAAGTGACCTTTTAAAATCTAGAGAGACAGACATACACAGAAAGTCACAGCAACTGAGATCTGTTTACCTAGAACAGAAAATGCTAGAGTCATAAACTGGTAGAAACACTTAAAATGGTAATTTTGATGAATTGCTAGAGACTGAGTGTAGACTAGTGTGAGAGTGAGAAGCTCCATGGGACTGCAGTCTGAGGGAGGCTCCCATACTTTCATGGGTTTGACCTCCCGGAACCCCACCAGGTATTCATGGTGAAGAGCCTAGAGAGGTCCCCTGGTAGGTCTGGCCCAGAAGATTAATCATTGTGAATTGCAACCAGAGTATTCTCCATAAATGAGGCCTATGCTCCAGGAAAAAAAAAAAAAAGCTTATTAGAGTCATATCCTACCTTAGAGAAGGACATTACTGACACTCCATCTCTCTAGTCTTTCTGTATAATTTAAGGGGAAGTGAAGGAGTCCCTGTGTGGCACAAATGTTTAAGTTCTTGGCTAATAACCAAAAGGTTGACAGTTTAAATCCACTTAGAGGCACCTTGGAAGAAAGGCTTGGTGATCTACTTCCCAAAAATAACACCCATTGAAAACCTTATGCAGTACAGTTCTACTCTGACTTACATGGGATCACCATGAGCCAGAATCAACTGGATGGTAACTGGTTTGCTTTGGAGCTAAGAAACACTTGAGAAGATTGTAGCCTAGGGACACAGGTCCACTTACAGACTGAGATTTAATCATAAGTTTATAAAATGATTCCTCTCTCTGACACTTTATCACAGGCCTCTAAATAACAGTGGGCTACAATCAAAAGGCACAGACTCAGGTGGAATTATCAGGGAAGCCCAAAGACAACAGAGAAGGCAAAAACAAGGACAGTAGAGGAATTTGCGGTCTCTGTAGTCTACAACTACAGTAAACATTAAACACAGCCCAGCTCCTAGCCAAATGAACATAAAATCTCACACTGCAGACCTATTTACTTCAGTTCCCATTAACAAATGTATCAGGTCTGACTTGCAACAAAAAAATTACAAAGCATTCTAAAAATCAAGAAAAATAGCCTGAAGAAATAGGGCAAGTATGAGAACCAGAGTCAGATAAGGCACAGATTTCAGAATTAATTATCAGACAAATAATTTAAAGTAACCATGATTAATATGTTAAGAGGTCTAGTGGAAAAAGTAGATGTCATACAAAACAGAAGAGTAAAAAAGGAAATGAACACTCTAAGAAAGAATCAAAAGGAAATTCTAGAAATCAAAAACACTGTGACAGAAAGGAGGAATGATTTTGGTGGGTTTATCAGTAGAGTGGACACAGCTGATGAAAGAATCACTGAGTTTGAATATAGACCTATAGAAACAATAATAAAAATAATAAGAGAAAAAACAACTTAAAAAGTAGAATAGAAATAAGAGGTAATTTCAAAAGATGTTAAATATGTGTGTTTGGAATATCATATAGAAAAGGAATAATGGGTCAGAAGACATATTTGAAGTAATCATGGCTGAGAACTTTTGAAAATTAATGCATGCACCAAACCACAAATTTAGGAAGCTTCGAGAACACTAAGCAGGATAAATATATTTTAAAAAATGACACCTTTCGTGGCTTATGCATTGCTGGAAGCCATGCTACCAGTGTTTCACAACCAGCAGGGTGGTCCATGGTGGACAGATTTCAGTGGAGCTTCCAGGCTAAGACTAGGTAGAAAGGCCCAAACAAAAGAAATGATAAAGTAAAGTAAAGAAAAAAAAAAAGACAGAAGATTTCAAAGTGTGGCTAAGGAAGACAAAGTATTGAGGTTAGGAAACCAAAAGGGAAGAACATCATCAGGATTTTTCAAGCTGAAAAAACTGAAGAGAAAATTCAAGTCTCATGTTCCATTACTGAAAGCTCTGATAGACAAAAATGTTGAATGACACAGGAAGCATCAAAAGAAGATGGAAGAAATACACAGTCACTGTACCAAAAAAGATTTGTTTGACATTAAACCATTTCAGGAGGTAGCACGTGGTCAAGAACTTCTGGTACTGAAGAAAGAAGTTGAAGCTACACTGAAGATGTTGGCAGAAAATAAAGCTCCAGGAATTGATGGAATACCAATTGAGATACTTCAACAAATGGATGCAACTCTGCAAGTACAGCAATCTGTCCAACTGATTGGAAAAGATTCATATTCAAGCCCTTCCAAAGAAAGGTGATCAAACAGAATATGGAAATTATTGAATAATATCATTAATATCACATACTAGCAAAATTTTGAAGGTAATTGAAAAATTAATACAGTCACACATCAACGGGGAATTGCTAGAAGTTCAAGCTGATTGAGAAGAGGGTGTGGAACAAGGGATACCATTGCTGATGTCAGATGTGTCTTGGCCTAAAGCAGAGCATACAAGAAATATGTTTACCTGTGTTTTATTGACTACATGAAGACATTGGACTGTGTGGTTCATAACAAGTTATGGATAACATTACAAAGAATGGGAATTCCAAAACACTTAATTGTGCTCATATGAACCTGTACATGGATCAAGAAGCAATCTTTCAAACAGGACAAGGGGATACTGCATGGTTTAAATTGGAAAAGTTGTGTGACAGAGTTGTATCCATTCACCTTATTTAATCTTTATGCTGAACAAAAAATTCATGAAGCTGGCTGGGCTATATGAAGAAAAATGTGACTGGAGGAAGACTCATTACCAATCTGTGATATGCTGATGGCACAACCTTGCTTTCAGAAAATGAAGACAGAGTGAAGCACTTACCGATGAAGATCAAATATTACAACCTTTAGTATGGAGTACACCTGAACGTAAAGAAAGCAAAAGTCCCCACAATTGGACCAATAAACAACATCATGAAAAATGGAGAAAAGATTGAAGTTGACAAGGATTTAATTCTATTTGGATCAACATTAACGCCCAAGGAAGAAGCCGTCAAGAAATCAAACAACAAATTGCATTAGGCAAATACACTGCAAAAGACTTCTAAACAGCAATGTAGTCACTATGATGACTAAGGTGTGCCTGACCAAAGTCATGGTCTTCTCAATCACCACATATACATGCAAAAGCTGGACAATGAAAAAGGATAGCCAAGGGAGAATTTACACATCAAATTGTGCTGTCAGTGGGGAATATTGAGTGTACGATGAAATGCCAAAATAACAAAAAATCAGTGTTATAAGAAATATAACCAGAATGTTCCTGAGAAGCAAGGATAGTGAGACTTGGGGTAACTTTACTTTGGACACATTGTCAGGAAAGACAAATCACTAGAAAAAGATATCATGTTTGGAAAAGAGAAGGGTCAGCAAAAATGAGGGAAACACTCAATGAGATGGATTGACACGCCATAACAGGGGACTCAAACATACCAAAGATCATGAAGATGGCATAGGACCAGGCAATGTTTCATTCTATTATACATAAGGTTGCCATGTGTCAGAGCCAACTTGAACACAACTAACAACAACAACAACAGTAAAAGCACCAAAAGAAATACATATTTGGAAAGTAAATAACTAATGGATTTAAGAGGAAAACACAATGGAAATTATAAAATATTTAGAATTCAATGACAGCAAATCTAACTATGGAAACCCTGGTGGCGTAGTGGTTAAGTGCTACAGCTGCTAACCAAAGGGTCAGCAGTTCAAATCCACCAGGCACTCCTTGGAAACTCTATGGGGCATTCTACTCTGTCCTATAGGGTCGCTGTGAGTTGGAATCGACTCGACAGCACTGGCTTTGGTTTTTGGTTTTAAATGGAACTATACCTTAATATTTGTGGGACGCAGCATAAGTGGAACTAGAGATTCATTATGATGTTAAAAGTACTTTAAAAACAGAACTATTAAAAATAAATGAGTTACTGATAGTAGACTCAACATTGTGAAAATGACAATTCTATCCAAAGCGATTTACAAATACAATGCAATCCTGATCCAAATGCCAACAACATTCTTTAAGGAGACGGAAAAACTAATCATTAGCTTTATATGGAAAGGGAAGAAGCCCTGGATAAGTAAGGCACTATTGAAGAAGAAGAATAAAGTAGGAGGGCTCACGCTAGCTGACCTCAGAACCTATTATACAGCTACTATACAGACTATATAGTCAAAACAGCCTGGTACTGCTACAACCACAGATACATAAACCGATGGAACAGAATTGAGAACCCAGATGTAAGTCTATCCACCTATGGTCACCTGATCTTCAACAAGGGCCCAAAGTCCATCAAATGGGGAAAAGACAGTCTTTTTAACCAATGGTGCCGGAAAACTGGATGTTCATCTGCAAATAAATGAAACAGGACCCATACCTCACACCATATACCAAAACTAATTTAAAATGGATCAAAGACCTAAATATTAAGCCAAAAACTATAAAGATCATAGAAGAAAAAATAGGATCAACTCTAGAGGACCTAATACATGGCATTAACAGGATACAAACAATAACTAACAACACACAAACCCCAGAAGATAAGCTAGATAAATGGGATCTTCTAAAAAGTAAACACTTATGCTCATCAAAAGACTTCACCAAAAGAATAAAAAGAGAACCTACAGACTGGGAAAAAAAATTTGGCTATTACAAATCTGACAAAGTTCTAATCTCTAAAATCTTCAGGAAAATTCGATATCTCTACAACAAAAAGACAAATAATCCAATTAAAAATGGACAAAGGAAATTAACTGACACTTCACCAAAGAAGACGTTCAAGTGGATAATACAAACATGAGGAAATACTCGAAATCACTAGCCATTAAAAGAATGCAAATCAAAACCACAATGAGATGCCGTCTCATCCCAGCATTACTGGCACAAATCAAAAAAACAGAAAATAACAAATGTTGGAGAGGCTGTGGGGAGATTGGAACTCTTATGCACAGCTGGTGGAAATGCAAAGTGGTACAACCATTCTGGAAAATGATATGGCACTTCCTAAGAAAGCTAGAAATAGAAATACCATATGATCCAGCAATCCTACTCCTGGGAATATATTCTAGAGAAATAAGAGCTGTCACAGGGATAGACATATGCGTACCCATGTTCATTGCAACGTTGTTCACAATAGCAAAAAGATGGAAACAACCTAGATGCCCATCAACAGATGAATGGATAAACAAACTATGGTACATGCACACAATGGAGTACTACGCAATGATAAAGAACAATAATGAACCTGCGAAGCATCTCACAACATGAATGAATCTGGAGGGCATTATGATGATGGAAATAAGTCAATGACAAAAGGACGAATATTGTATGAGACCAGTACTATGGAAACTTATGAAAAGGTTTACACACAAAAAAGAAACAATCTTTGATGGTTACAAGGGCAGGGATGGAAAAACACTAAATAGGCAATAGGTAAGCAGTAACTTTGGTGAAGGGTAAGACAGTACACAATACTGGGAAAGTCAGCACAACTTCTGCAAGGCAAGGTCATGGGAGCTCCATAGACACATCCAAACTCCCTGAAGGACAAAACTGCTGGGCTGCGGGCTGTGCAGAACATGGTCTCAGGGAACATCTAGCTCAATTGGCATAACATAGTTTAAAGAAAATGTTCTACATTCTACATTGGTGAGCAGTGTCTGGGGTCTTAAAAGCCTTTGAGCAGCCATCTAAGATACTCCACTGGTCTCACTACTTTGACAGCAAGGGAGAATGAAGAAACGTAAAGACACAAGGGAAAGATTAGTCCAAAGGACTAATGGGCCACATCTACCACCTCCTCCAGCAGACAGTCCAGTATAACTAGAAGGTACCCAGCTGCTACCACTGACTGTTCTGACGGAGATCACAATAGAGGGTCCTGGATGGAGATGGAGAAAAATGTAAAACAAAATTCTAACTCTCAAAAAAAGACCACACTTGGAAGCAAACAAGGTGCCCATCAAAGGATGAATGGATAAATAAATTATGGTATATTCACACAATGGAATACTATGCATTCATAAAGAACAGTGATGAATTTGTGAAACATTTCATAACATGGAGGAATCTGAAAGGCATTATGCCAAGTGAAATTAGTCTGGTGCAAAAGGACAAATATTGTATAAGACCACTATTATAAGAAACAGAGAAATAGTTTAAATAGAGAAAAAAATATTTTTGATGGTTACAAGAGAGGGAAGGGAGGGAGGGTGGGAGGGAGGGAGGTATTCACTAATTAAATAGTAGATAAGAACTACTTTAGGTGAAGGGAAAGACAACACACAATACAGGAGAGGTCAGCACAACTGGACTAAACCAAAAGCAAAGAAGTTTCCTGAATAAACTGAAGACTTTGAAGACCAGTGTAGCAGGCGCGGAGGTTTGGGACCATGGTTTCAGGGGACATCTAAGTCAACTGACATAAAAACATCTATTAAGAAAACATTCTGCATCCCACTTTGGATGGAGAGTGGCATCTGCGGTCTTAAACGCTAGCAAATGGCCATCTAAGATGCATCAATTGGTCTCGACCCACCTGGACTAAAGGAGAATGAAGAACATCAAGGACATGAGGTAATTACAAGCCGAAGAGACAGAAAGGGACACATAAACCAGAGGCTACATCAGCCCGAGACCAGAAGAACTAAATGGTACCCAGCTACAACCAATGATTACCCTGACAGGGAACACAACAGAGAACCCCTGAGGGAGCAGGAGAGCAATGGGATGCAGGCCCCAAATTCTGGTAAAAAGACCAGGCTTAATGGTCTGATTAACACTAGAAGGACCCCGGTTGTCATGGACCCCAGACCTTCTGTTGGCCTAGGACAGGAACCATTCCCAAAGCCAACTCTTCAGACAGAGACTGGACTGGACAGTGGGATGCAGAGGGATGTTAGTGAGGAGTGAGCTTCTTGGATCAGGTGGGCACTTGAGACTATGTTGGCATCTCCTGTGTGGAGGGGAGATGAGAGGGTAGAGGGGGCTAGAAGCTTGCAGAATGGACACAAAAAGAGAGAGTAGAGGGAGGGAGCGGGCTGTCTCATTAGGGGGAGAGCAACTGGGAGTATGTTGCAAGGTGTATATAAGTTTTTGTGTGAGAGACTGACTTGATTTGTAAACTTTCACTTAAAGCTCATTAAAAATGAAATTAAAAAAGACCAGACTTACTGCACTGACAGACTGGAGAAACCCGAGAGTATGGCACCCTGACACCCTTTTAGCTCAGTAATGAGGTCATTCCTGAGGCTCACACCTCATCCAAATATTAGACAGGCCCATAAAACAAAATGAGACTAAGGGGGCACAGGGGCAAAGACTAGAAGGCAGGAGGGAACAGGAAAGCTGGTAATAGGGAGCCCAAGGTCAAGAAGGGAGAGTGTTGACATGTCATGGAGTTGCTAACCAATGTCATAAAACAATATGTGTACTCTTGTTTAATGGGAAGCTAGGTTGTTTCGTAAACCTTCATTTAAAATACGATTTTAAAAAATTAAATAAATAAATGAGTTAAGGGTTGAACTCAAGAAGCTAGAAAAAGAAACATAGCATAAACCAAAAGAAGAAAGGAAATCATAATATAGATGAGATCACAGCATGAATGAATAAAATCGAGAAAATTAAAGATAATCAGCAAGTTAGAAGACGATTCCTTGAAAATGGTCACAAAATAGATTATTCTGAAGTAAGGCTGATAAAGAAAACAGAGAGAGAGGAACAAAGTGTCAAAAGAGAGTATCAGAAATGAAAAATAAAATATGACTACATATAAGAGATCTTTTTAAAAAATAATATTTTATTGAGTTTTTGAAGTAAGTTTACATAGCAAGTTAGGTTCTCATTTGACAATTTCCACACAAATTGTTCATTGACATTGGTTACATTTATCAAAACGTGTCAACATTCTTTGTGTTCTGTTTGTTCACTTTTTAGTTTCCCTGGCCCCTTATCTTCTTTCTTTTTGAGAAATTGTTGACTTTGAGATCTCATACTGATAGTTTTACCGGTCTTACAGGCAATATCCTTTATTTTGTGTGCCACTCTGCTATTTCTCTAGAAGATGATCTCACGGTATAGGCTCCGCCCTGGGTTTAAAGAGTGTCTTAGGGTAATAGTCACAAGGGGTCTTCTGTTCTTTACTTTTCCAGCTTGTCTAGCCTTTTTCTTCAAATAAGAATTTCAGTTCTGCTCAACATTTTTCTCCCATTCTACCAGGAACCAATTACTGTGGCGACTGTCAGAATGGTCAGAGATTGTAGCCAGGCCCCATCTATTTCCTCTGGTCCCATCTATTTCCTCTGGCCTCAGGGTAGATGAGATTGTGGATCTTGCAGACTTGTTTATCCACTGTGCTTTTGGTTACCTTCTCACTGTTTTGCTCCTGGAAAGTTGAGATCCGTAGATGTGTCTTAGTTGGCCACTCACAAGCTTTTAAGACCCCATGCTACTCATTCATTTCACTAGGATGCAGATCATGATTTTTGTGAACTATGCTATGCCAATTGACTGAGTTGTTCCATGAGGCTATGGTCCTAAGCTTTCAAACCCAGAAAATCAGTGTTGGAAGGTGTTTCGTTATGTCCAAAGAGTATCTGTATTTATGTGTTCAGTGAATATATGTGCCTGCTGCCACATATTTGTATTTACATATACATATAGAAACTTCTAGAGCCCTGGTTGCACAGTGGTTAAGAGCTTGGCTGCTAATCAAAGGGTCGGCAGTTCAAATCCACCAGCAGCTCCTTGGAAATCCACATTTGGTGTCAGTTTTCCCATCACCAATGTCATGAATTGAACGTGTATCAATTTGGCTAGGCCATGATTCCCAGTATTGTGTGACTGTTCACCATTTTGTCATCTGATGTGATTTTCCTATGTGTTGTAAATCCTATCCTTATGATGTTGATGAGACAGGATTAGCAGCAGTTACGTTGATGATATCTATAAGATTAGACTGTGTCTTAAACCGATCTCTTTTGAGATATAAAAAAGAGAAGTGGGCAGAGAGACGGGGGACCTCATACCACCAAGAAGGCAGCACCGGGAGCAGTGCTCACCCTTTGCGCCTGAGACGCTCCTAGACCAGGGGATGATTGATTACGAGGACCTTCATTCAGAGCCTACAGGGAGAGAGAGTTTCCCCTGGAGCTGACATCCTGAATTTGGACTTCTAGCCTACTGGACTATGAGAGAATAAACTTCTGTCTGTTGAAGCCATCCACTTGTATTTCTGTTAAAGCAGCACTAGGTAACTAAGACAACCAAACATAACAAGTCTCTACTATCTAAAGCACACACATATAAGGGATTTTTAAAGTTGTATGAAATCAATATGAACAACAACTCATGCATAAATTCGAAAACTTAGAGGAATGGGTAATATCATGGAAAAATACAAATTACGAAAACTGAGTTAAGAAGGGGGGGGAACTTAAATTGTTTCTAAAGCAATAGGTATTTAAGGAATTAAATTAGTGATTAAAAAAATGCCATCCCCTCTGTTCCTGTGCAAGTCGCTAGCCCCACCCTACAACAAAGCATTCAGTCAGCAAACTTCTACTGAGGCCCTTCTTTGTATCAGACACTGTTCCAGGCACTCAGCTCACCAGTGAACAAATGAAAAGAAAAACACAAATATTGTCTTTATAAAGTTGAAATTCTAATGATGGTAGACAACAATAAAAGTAATAAGTAAACTGGAATGTATATTAGAACTGATTAGACTGTAGAAAATATTGAACATGGTAAGGGGGCAGAAGTGCTGGGAGTGGGGGATGGACAGGTAGCAAGTGGTCATCCTGATATTTTAAATTGAAGATTAGGGTAGGTTTCCCTGAAAAAGCAGGTTCAGGGAGTGTGGGGGGATGGATAGAGCTGACATCTGGGGAAAGAATATTCCAGGCAGAGGAAAGACCCACATCAGAATCCCAATGCTAGCATATTTCAAGTCTAGCAAGGGGTGCCAATGAGACTGGGGTAGAGGAAGCAGGGGGGGTGGGGGTCAGATCCATAAAATAATTTTACTGGTAAATTTTCTCTAAGCCTCAGTAAAGAGACAATCCTTCAAACCAGTTTCAACGAACAGAAAAGACATAAAAAAATACCTAACTTCTCTTATGAAACTGATTTAATCTTGACACCAAAATTAGATAAGTAGAGAACTAGATAATTATAGACCAATCATACTTATGAACATAGATGGAAAAAATCCTAATACAACACTGGAAAATTACATCTAGCAGCATGTCTAGATTTATTCATGCCCAAGAAAGGTTTGCTTAAAAATGTAAGGCTGGTACAATATCAGAAAAAAAGTTATCAACACAATATACTAATAAATTAAAGAATAAAAAGTATAATCATTTTAATGGACTATCCAAGATGGCAAAGATGGAAGTCATATAAGTGACTGAACAACATGGACTTCCCCACACCAAGGCTAGAATGGCTACTGCCCCACTGAGTGTCCAAAACATCAGTAGCAGTAAGGAACATACCTGAGGAGAATACCAGTCACCAAGGCGCAGGCTGTTAATATGGCACCCTGCCATCATGGAAGTGGGAAGTAGTAATTTGTCTTCATTCTCTGTAGCAGGATTTTAGGATTTGGCTACTCTGGGTTACATCTGCTTTCCCACCCATCGTTTCTCCCCATAATATCATGTGGGATCATGTTAAATGGCACTTGGATACAACGGTGCACTGACTGAAGGCTCCTTTCTCCAGCCTCTGAGAGAGCTGGCTGCTGTTGGCTCACAGCTAAAATTCTTTCTGGGAATTGCTCTCAGCCAAAGGCTTGCCCAAGTTCATACCACTTCTGGGGAGTAGCCTCAATTCAATGACTGGTTGATGCAGGGGTACAAAGGCCTAGCCCTCTTGTCTCAATGTAGCACCTTCCCAGCTCCAGAGCTCTCAAAAGAACTAACTGAGGCCTCTGAGCAAACAATGAATTTCTCCCTATGCTTAATTCTGCTCCTTCACTCTCCTGCAAGTGTTGTTCTGGAGAGCAAGCTGCAACAAACCATGGGTAGATTTTTCTGCTGTTCATTTGAAATATTTTGATATATGTAAATGTTAATTAAAGGAAACAACAGCTGTTTCTGAAATGCCCTCAGATTGCTAGCAAATTCCTTTCATTTTGTGATTAACATTATGGATCTTTTATTAATCCAACAAAACAATGGAATTTTGAATTCATATATATTCATCTGAATATGACAATTTTCTGTTAAAAACTTACAAATGTAACTTTCTGTTTTCAGATGTCAGTTTTGCAACCCACCAAACTGGAAAAGAGGCTTTGACCTGGACACTTACGTGTGGGTTGAGCTAGCCCAGGGAACACCTGCATGTAGGAATTTTTGATACAAACAATGCCCTTCTAGGGTTCTTAAACTACAGTTTTGTAAATAAACAAGGGTTTATTTAAAATGAAAAACAAACATTGAGAATAAAAACCAAATAACAACCCCAAGAATCTTTAAAGTAAGTAGCCAAATTAGTTACATTATTTTAATTCTGAAAATAGCCGTAGTGCGGTGGGGGGAAAAGATAATATTAAACTGCTTCATAGGGTTTTCAGTGCTGTGACCTTTTGGAAACAGATCCCCAAGCCTGTTTTCTGAGTCACCTCTGTGGTGAGTTCAAACCGCCAGCCTTTCAGTTAGTAATTGAGTGCTTAACTGTTAGCACCACCCAGGGACCTATCTAATCCAGGGAGGTAATAATACCACAGGGGTACTGTAACATGACAGGTGTGAATATTTGTAATATACAACAAAAACGGTTCACATCCATTGACTGGTCATTATGTACTAAGTGTTTTATATAAACGTCTTAATTTTTTCTTCATAATATCCCTAGGAAAATGGCTGGGGGTACGGAATTGCCCCATTTTACAGACAGGAAATTGAGAAACTAAATCACTTGTCCCTGTCCCGAGCACTTGGTAGTGGATGGAAACTCACATCCAGTCTGACTCCAATCAGAAGATCTCAACAATAAGTTGTATTTGCGCAGTGCTAGACATTGTAAAAACATCAGTGGTTACCATAGAAACATAAGTTTCCTTTGAGAGTTTCCACTCGGAACTCCTTCTTCCCTTGCTGCCCTCTTTATTTAATTATTTTTAACCCACTTTATGCAGATGGTCCTGAGCCATAAGAAGCCAGTGAAGGAGAGTTTGGAGTTTTGTTGTTTATTTCTGGGTGTCTCCATCTTGGGTAATTTTGCATAGCTTTTCCCCGTGTCTCTGTCTTTTTTCCTGTTTTTCTTGTACTGAATACTGTGCACTTTCTTTCTTCCTCATTCCTAGTGGATTTTCTTGATTTAAGAAGCTCTGTTTTCCCTCAGGAATTCCTGAAATTGCGGAAGGAAAGCCAACTTTCTGTCTGTATCACCAGGAAGATAATACTCTCTTGAGTACCCATCACCATGTCCTTGTTCTTGGAGACAAGTATCAGCAGGGCACTCTACTTCCAGCCTCCAGCTATAGCTTTCTCACAGAGACCTACATGACTCTAAAACAAAGACCAGCAGCAAGACTGATGATTCCTCCTAAATCAAGCCAGTATTGTCCAAATTTTGACAAAATTTTAACAAACAATTCATTGATGTAACTAATACAGTCCCTCAGGTTTGTTGTTGTTAGGTGCCATTCAGTATAGGTTGCAACTCATACGGCTGTTGTCGTTAGGTGCCCAGTCCTACACTATCCTCACAATCGTTGTTATGCTTGAGCCCATTGTTGAAGCCACTGTGTAAATCCACCTCATTGGCCTTCTTCTTCTTTTTTACCTTACTAAGCATGATGTCCTTCTCCAGGGATTGGCCCCTCCTGATAACATGTCCAAAGTATGTGAAGTCTCACCATCCTTGCTCTTAAGGAGCATTCTAGCTGTACTTCTTCCAAGATAGATTTGTTTGTTCCTCTGGCAGTCCATGTTGCATTCAATATTCTTCACCAACACCATAATTCAAAGGCATAAATTCTTCAGTTTTCCTTATTCATTGTTCAGCTTTCACATGCATATGAGGTGATTGAAAACACCATGGCTTGGGTCAGGCGCACCTTAGTCCTCAAAGTGACATCTTTGGTTTTTAACACTTTAAAGAAGTCTTTTGCAGCAGATTTGCCCAATGCAATGCATTGTTTGATTTTTTTGGCTGCTGCTTCCATGGGTGTTGACTGTGGATCCAAGTAAAATGAAATCTTTGACAACTTCAAACTTTTCTTCATTTATCATGATGTTGCTTATTGGTCCAGTTATAAGGATTTTTGTTTTCTGTATGTTGAGGTGTAATCCATACTGAAGGCTGTAGTTTTTGATCTTCATCAGTGTCATAGATTGAATCATGTCACCCAAATATATGTGTCAACTTGGCTAGTACATGATTCCCAGTATCTTGTGATTATCCACCATTTTGTCATCTGATGTGATTTTCCTATACATTGTAAATCTTATCTCCATGATGTTAATGAGATGGAATTAGTAGCAGTTATTTTAATGAGGCAGGGCTCAATCTATATTGTGTCTTAAGACAATCTCTTTTGAGATATAAAAGAGGGAATCAAACAGAAAAACATGAGGACCTCATACCACCATGAAAGTAGTACCAGAAGAAAATCGTGTCCTTTGGACCTGGGGTCCCTGTGCTGAGAAGCTCCTAGTCCAGGGGAATATTAATGACAAGGACCTTTCTCCATAGCTGACACATAGAGACTTTCCCTGGAGCTGACACCCTAAATTTGGGCTTCTACCTCCTAACAGAAGCCCTGGTGGCATAGCAGTTAAGTGCTACGGCTGCCAAAGGCTAGGCAGTTCAAATCCACCAGGTGCTCCTTGGAAACTCCATGGGGCAGTTCTACTCTGTCCTATAGGGTCGCTATGAGTTGGAATCAACTTGACGGCACTGGATTTGGTTTTTGGGTTTTAGCCTCCTAACTGTGAGAGAATACATTTCTCTTGTTAAAGCCATCTACTTGTGGTGTTTCTGTTCTAGCAGCACTGGAAAACTAAGGCAATCAGTAAGTGTTTCAAGTCCTCGTCACTTTCAGCAAGCAAGGTTGTGTCATCTGCGTATCAAAGGTTGTTAATGAGTCTTCCTCCAATCCTGATGCCACGTTCTTCTTCGTATAGTCCAGCTTCTTGGATTATTTGCTCAGCATATAGATTGAATAATTACGGTGAAAAGATACAACCCTGAGGCATACCCTGTTCTTAAAAGTTCCCATGCAGGCTAAAATCTCACAAGAAGGTCTTTGAAATCAAACAGGTTATCATTTCTCTCCTTGCAAGGAAGGTGGAAGCCATGGCCATAGATGGCTCAGAGAAGGCCTCTCAACACCTGCCAGTGCTTGGCATCATATGGGAGAGTCTGGGGTGTATCTCAGAGATAGGGAAGTGGGCAGAGAAGAGTTCTGAGAAGAGGGCAAGTTTAGCAGAATGAGTACTTTTAGCTCATTGCAAATCAGAGCATCGCAGCATGGATTCATCATTTTGTTTAAAGCACCATTACACAAACTATAATCTGCTGAATATTACTCCTATTATATATTCTGTGAACAAGGGGTCCCTTTTTGGATATTCATATAAATGATTAACATAACAAACTATATACAGTCCTCCCTTAAAGAAATCTAGTCAGTTCGGTTTATCCAGTATTACCTAAACTTATTTAATCTGGAAACATATGTCTTCATGTCACACCTTTTAGCATTCCCAAAGGAAGTATTTTGGAAATTCTGACTGTTCTCAGTACCTAGGTATTAGACAGTCAGAGTAAAATATAAATATTAAAACAATAATTAGTTTTCAATAAGGTACCCACTGGATTCTATGTATCTCTGTTTCTATCCATGAAAAACTAAACATACCACAAATAAGTATGTAACTATACATCTGTTTACATAATTACAAGTTAACCCTTGAAAAGCATTTTATACCTGTATCTAGTTTCTCATCTTGCCTGTTTGGATATACTCTTTAGCAGATTTACTTCTTTAAAATGATATGACATTGATTATGGCTACCTGTAAAATGTTCACTTGAATTACAATAAAAGCTAAGCTGCTATATAATAAAACATATTGCCCTCGAGTTGATTCTGACTCAGAGTAATCCTACAGGACAGAGTAGAACTGCCCCATTGGGTCTTCCAGGGCTGTAAATCTCCACAGAAGCAGACTGTCACATCTTTCTCCAGTGCAGCAACTGGTAGGTTTGAACTGCCAACCTTTTGGTTAGCAGCTGAGTGCTTAACCACTGCTCCACCAGGGATATAACAAAGAGGCAACAAAATTAGTGGCTCAAACAAGATAGACTTGTTTTCTCTCTGTCTTGTAAATACCCAGGGCAAATATATGGTCTCTGCTCCAGGGATCAGGCTAGTGAGGCAGCTCTACTATCCTCAACTTCAGGCTCCCACATTTGTTCTAGTCATTGTCATTTTTAGCTATAAGAAAGAAAAAGGAAGTAACGAATCAAAGGCACAGGGCATTTTTAAGAAAATAACCTAAAAGTTACATATACTACTTCTTACATCTCATAAGTGACAGCTTAGTCACAAGGCCACACCAAGCTTCAAAGAAATCTAGTAAATATGGTTTCTTGCTTGGTGGCCATATGACTTAGAAGAATGTGAGAGTAGAACTAGAAGTGGGTACCAACTGCAATCTTCCAGTCTGTCACTCTGGCCTGCAGCATAACAACGTACACGTTTCTCCCCATGTGTAGAACGCACTCATCTTTTCCCCAAAGGATACATCACGAAGGCCTTCCAGTTGCTGCCTCCATTTGTCTATTTGTCCTGGACCTCTGGGTGATAGCTGATCCACTTCATCAGGTCAGATACATTCCCCCTTGAGCTGTGTCTTTGATATCTAGTGCTGCTATAACAGAGGTACCACAAGTGGATGACTTTAACAAAGAGAAATTTATTTTCTCACAGTCCAGTAGGTTACAAGTTCAAATTCAGGGCATCGGCTCCAGGGGAAGGCTTTCTCTCTCTATTGGCTCTGGAGGAAGGTCCTTGTCCTCCATTTTCCCCTGGTCGAGGAACTTCTCAGGTGCAGGGACTCCATGTCCAAAGGATGACCTCTGCTCCTGGTTTTGCTTCCTTGGTGGTATGAGGTTCCCCAACTCTCTGCTTGCTTCCCTTTCCTTTTATCTCTTGAGAGAGAAAAGGTGGTACAGACCACACCCCAGGAAACTCCCTTTACCTTGGATCAGGGAGGTGACTTGAGTAAGAGTGGTATTACAATCTCGCCCTAATCCTCTCAACATAAAATTACAATCACAAAATGGAGGAGAGCCACTCAATACTGGGAATCATGGCCTAACCAACTTTATACACACATTTTTTTGAGGGGACATAATTCAATCCATGACAGAGTGGCAACTTGTAAATTAAACACAATTTGCCACTCTCCCCCTTCATAATATACAACTGTGGAGCAGTAACAGAATAATCATGGGAAATTTCTCATTCAGAAAAGGTAAGAATTGCAAAGCCAAAGCAGTCACTGATTAAAGCAATGAACAAATACAGCTGGAGGTGAATTGAAGGAAGTTACTAGGTTAGACCCTGGCTCCCCTTTCTGGAATAAAAAGCCTCATCCATTGTGCTCTGTGCATCTTAGCTTTGGCCTCTGGGAGGTTCTTCCTGGCCCATTATTCTTGTACCCACATCTGACAAGGATGCTAGAGGATATACTCTTTTTTGGGGGGGAGGGGGGTGGGGGCTACATGATTTTTTTGGTAGACTTTTACCTGATGCAATTTTAGGATTCTGAAAGCTTTTGTAGATTAGTTGTGTCTACGATCTCCTCAAAGTTTAGTAGGTTTCTGATCTATTTGGTACCAGTCATTTCTGTGTTAAATAACCTCACTCAAATTTGCTTTCTATACTCCCAAAAATTCCCTTCTATACCAGAATTGGTATTCAGCCCACTTTCCTCATTTTAATAGGGATACCCTTTGGATATTTGAAACAATTGGTCTTAGTGAGAAGCCAACATTAATCTGATTTTTTTGGCACAAGGCTACAGCCCTTAGTTTGACTGCAAGTCTTAATGGAAGGGCTTTATGAAAGACTCTGGGCAAATAGTCTTAGCACTTGCTCTTTTTGATACAGAAGCACTTGTCTTTTCCAACACTACTTGCAAACTTTTCAACTCTTGCTTGCAGTCATCTTTCTTCTTATGGCTTATTCTTAAGCAGCAAGGTGTAGACAATAGACCATGATATTCTGGCTCTATCCAATAGCTTTCCGTAGAGCTATAATCTCTTTAGGCACAGGATCTGCTTTCTAAGTTGTCATCAGTGACAATTTTACCAAACATTTTGCTAGTAAGAGTCACCAGTTTTCCAGTCCTCACTATTTATTCACTGTCCAATAGATAGCCACCAAGCAAAGGCCACATATTTTATGATTTCATGTTGTCTAAAACTGACTTTCAGGTACAAATTTTTGTATTAGAGTCAAGTCTAAGTTGCTATATTCCTGAATAGGGTGGCTTAAACAAGATAGATGTTTATTTCACTTTCATACAACAATCCAGGCGAGATAAGCACTCTCTGGTGTATGAAGTGACAAGCTACCCTACTAGTGGGACAGTTTTGGCGACTCATTAGGTATATCTAAGGTTGTTACATTGCTGCCATGTCCGTACAGCAGAAAGGAACGATGGAAGTGAGTCCAGAGAAAATCTAGCTCAGTGGCTGTGTGTTCAGGAAGGAAGGGTAAACATATTTGGAAGGACAACCTGTAGTCCATTATAGCTTTAGAGCACATGATCAAATTATTATATATACAGAAACAATATGATATGGCATGACATGGAAAGGCATGGTGTAAATTCAAACAAGCTGATACAAGCTGTATTGCGATTTAATAGATTAACAAATTCATGTCTATAGCCTATTTGTTCTTTGATATTACAAACAGTACAGTGGCATTAAAAATGTAGTGATTCCACTTTGTATGAATAACCCCAGAAATTATTTTCCTGGACATTAATAAAAGAGTTGAAACAATAACAGCTTCATAAATCACAAATAAAATCAGTAGCCTGATTCAATTATGGAAGTTTTCTATTTTACAGTCATACAACAAAGGGAATGGAAATGTGATATTCTTGGCATCGCTTCTAAAAAAATGTCCTGTAAGCTTGCCATATGACCCTACGATAGATCTTTATCATGCCTTTGGCTAATATAACTTGAAAAGATTAATCAAAGCTACAAAATTCAAAGTAATATCATTAGCCTTCCAAAGCCCTCAGGTTTCTGGATCTAAGACCAAATGAAAAGCCTTTGGTAAGACTGTGGAAAATAACAAATCACAGTTTACTGAATCAAAATAAAAACTTTAAAGGTAAGTTTATTTTAAGTAGATCATTTAGAGTTATTATCTGCATCTTAAATTGCCTTATATGCATACGAAAAGTGGACAATCAATAAGGAAGACTGAAGAAGAACTGATGCATTTGAATTATGGCGTTCGCGAAGAGTACTGAATATACCATTGACTGCCAGAAGAATGAACAGATCTGCCTTGGAAGAAATACAATCAGAATGCTCCCTAGAAGCAAGAATGGGAGACTTTGTCTCATATACTTTGGAGGTGTTATCAGAAGGGACCATTTCCTGCAGAAGGACGTCATGCTTGGTAAAGGAGACAATAGGCGAAAAAGAGGTAGGCCTTCAATGAGATGGCTTGACACAGTAGCCACAACAATGGGCCCAAACATAGCAATGATTCTGAGTATGGTCATTTCATCCAAGCTGAGTTCTCTTTCAGGTTTCCTCACCTCAGCAAATAGCATCCTCCTTCACCAAGTCACTTACTTCATAAGCCTACAATTGGTCTCTACAGTGCTGTTCCCAGAATATTTGACATTCAAAGTAACACCCCCTCCTCAATACCACAAAATTATTTTCAGTAATAATCATGATCAGAGGGAGTAATGATTACGGTGAAACTCAGACAGTAAAAAATACTTTTATTTAATTTTGTGTGTGTATATATGAGCTAGAATAATTAATAAATACAATAAAAAATGAAATTAGTTGTATAGTAAAAAATAATAATGGCTTAATATTTTTAAGTACATTAATTTTTTTTGTGAAAAAAGAAAAAACTACCAAAAACCTATATGCAGTAATAATAATAATATGATTTCTGTTTCCGAGTCTTAAATTCTATAAATTATTCAATGACTTAATCAAAATTGATCTTCTGCACATATCTATGTTTAATAGACAATATAGCCAGATTTGTCAATCTATCTTCGCTCATACTTGATGTAAGAAAATTTTTATTAATTTTAATTTTCAAAACTCTTTCACATGAAACAACAGATAAACACATAGTCAGGAAACAGGAAACATCTTTAATAGATTTGACAAAGATTCATAAAAATCATATTTCATAAAAATTTGTAGAAATCACAGTACTCTCTCATTTTTATTTCTCTGGAATTTAAATTTTTCTGCAGTAAAAATATTTTAAACACAAATGAAAACTCCAAATGGTCATGTGAAATAATTCAAGAATTTAAATAACTCAAGTTTTGTTGTTTTGTCTTTACAATCTCTGTGCTGTCTTTCTTCATTTCACATCAATTTTTATTTAAACAAAGAAAGTAGTATAGCTGTAACTGGAAATACAAAATGTGTCCAAAATGAACTCAAACACTCTTGAATCTTTAGGAATAGATTGCCCAAATAAATTCCTATGACTGAGTTCATATGTGGGAGATCGACTGTCTAACTGGGAGATCTCCAAATTAAAGTGCTTGCAGACTACAAAGAGAAGTCCCTGGGTGGTGCAAATGTTAATGTGCTCAGCTGTTAAATGAAAGGACTGAGGTTCAAATTCAACCAAAGGCATCTCGGGAGAAAGGCCTGGCAGTCTACTTCCAAAATACCAGTTATTAAAAACCCATGGAGCGTAACTCTGACACATGTGGGTCATCATGAATCTGGAATTGACTCAATGGCAACTAATTTGATTTTGGTTAGACTACAAAGAACAAATTATAAATATAGACTAACTTAAAGTTTTATATATATATATATACATATATATATGATTAATGCAACAATAACTACGGGAATTGCTAGAATTTAGACTTTTTATATATATACTTTTTTTTCTGGGAAGAATATTTTATCACTGACTTTGATTTTTGGTGTGATAAGACTATTTTGTATGCTGATTGTGATTCTGGTAACTGGAGTCTGTACAGGCCTTAAAATTCATATAACTGTAATTGAAAAGGAGCCCTTGTGGCACCATGGTTAAGCATTTGGCTGCTAACCAAAAGGTTGGCAGTTCAAATCTACCAGCTGCTCCTTGGAAACCATATGAGACAGTTCTACTCTGTCCTATAGGGTGGCTGTGAGTCAAAATTGACTCAATGGTAATGGGTTTGATAATTGAAAAACACAATAAAACAATTTATATCTTAATCATGTTTACTGCACAGATTTACATATTTGTCATTTTTCAGCAAATACTTAAAATGGCTGAATTGTATTATATATAAATTATACCTCAAAAAACTGTAATCAAAAAATATCCCTGGAAGACGGCAATTTTTAAGACCAGAGCAACTTTTAGAGGGTTTTATTATTGCTTTAAATGCTTTACAGACAATACTCTTCCTTACTGCCAATGGTCCTCATTGCCCCACTCTTGGCATGCTGTTGGATCCTTAACATCTCTTACCCTGGCTTCTGATATCCAAATGTCCCTAAGGACAACTAATCTACTAGTTTAATTATTTTACCAATCTACCATTTATCTTCATTTCTCTCTCTAGTCTGAGCCTTTATCACATCTTGCAAGGACTCATGCACAAACTTTTGGGGGAATCTCTCTGCAACTATTTTGCCACTCTTATCCATTCTATGCAGAGCTTTCCAAGTAATCTTTGTAAAAAAGCAGAACTGATCAAGTTGGACCCCTTCTTAATATCTTCAATAGTTTTGTAATTGTTTTTAAAATAAAGTTAAAATCCTTACAAAGATCTAAATATTCTACATGACAAGGTCCCTGGCTGCTCTTTCATTTTCATCTCAGACCATTCTTCCCCTTAGTCTCTGAGCTTTAGCCACAGGACTGCAATGGCTAATTTTCTCTCTCTCTTCTCCTTCACCGCAATCCTTACCACCCCAGCAGCCAGAGAGGAGAACACGACCTTGGCTGCACTAATTAAAAGCTCCCACTAGGGACTATGAATCTTGACTAAATGACCTAAAGAAGAGAAATAGTGAACTTAGACTCTCGGCAGCAACACTAGTCCAGCACCAAAGACTCCAACTCTGTCCAGCTGAGAGGGAAGGGTACAGTGGGAGTAGCTTACTTTGGTTCCTGGCTAATTACATGCAGATGTAAGGAAGGCCAACAACATTCATGCTACATTTTTTAAGGCTTTGAGAATGGCACTAACCTCTCTCATTCCATCTAAGATAAACTAATGGTTTTGCTCTGCTGTCTTAGATGGAGCAGTGGGTGGTTTACCAGATGGGGTGTGCAGTTTCACAGCCTTTCACTTGACCTTGCCTATAATAATAGCCCTTATTCCATAGATCAAGAAATTCTCCAGTGATTTATGCCAGCTTCTAAGAAAAATTACTATTGGATGTGTCTGTGGACACTTTGGACCCATTGTGACACAAACCTGGGCCAAAACTCCATTTATCACCTGACTTCCCTATGCCTCTATTCTTCCAGAGCATGGTTACTGTGCTGTAGAGCACTAGTATCAATATGAGCCCAGATCCTATATTCAATTTAAAAAATTACTGTTGAGTCATTTCTGACTCATAGCGACCCTATAGGACAGAGTAGAACTGCCCCATAGGGTTTTCCAAGTCTGTAAATGTTTATGGAAGCAGAATGTCACATCTCTCTCCAGCAGTGTGGCTGGGGGGTTCAAACTTCCAATCTTTTGGTTATCAGCTGAGTGCATAACCACTGCACCTCAAGGGCTCCTTCTATATTCAATAGGCTTTAAAATTTGGGAATTCCATTTCCCAGTGTATAGCTAAGCATATAAATGACTTTATGTCGCTGGGAAGGAACTGAAGGAATTACTATTACATACACTTACTGTGGCATTGTGTGGCCTTTCTTCAGGGAGACCTGGCCTTTCCTTCAATTAATGGGCTTTGAGTCTGAGAAGTAGGTCAGGTCTAGAAACTGATTAAGGAGTCTTTACTTACCATTGGAGCAACCAGCAGCAGCCTTCTGCTCATCCATTCATAATGATATATATGAAGCAATATCATTATTGGCTGACCATCAATCTTGCCTCTAAGAACAACATGTCGTATTCATTAGCTATCACCATATGTCCTTTGTAGGCTAGGAGTCCTGGTTGCAATTTTGGCCTTGATGTCCATTATATTTATTTCACCTTGCCTCTGATGGTTAAATGCTGCCACTAGCACTAGGCTCTATAATTCCAGAATTCTATCATCCTCATTAACACTAGGTAGCCCAGAGTCAGACTGGGCCTACAAAAGACAGCTCTACTGGACTTTTTGGAGATGCTGATGCACCCCCTTACTTGCATTTTCCATGTTGCCTTAGTGAAGGTAGTGTCCTCAGGGCTATCAATGAAGGAACGTAGTCATCTACTGTGTTCTTGAACCCTATATAATAAATCCATTAGCATGTTCACTTCTTCTAGTGCTTTAATCTCTTCCTTAACATCTACCAAGACAGTTTTGGCATCCTCAATTGACTTGATGTGGGCCATCAAAGTTTTCCAAGGTTTACCAATGTATTAGGACAGCTCTGAGTGTCCTTTCCAGGGTGGTAAATTCTCAATCACGGTAGAGCAGTGGTCCTCAAACCTAAATGTCTTAGTCATCTAGTGCTGCTATAACAGAGATACCACAAGCAGATGGCTTTAACAAAGAGAAGCTTATTCTCTCACAGTCAAGTAGACTGCACGTCCAAATTCAGGGCGTCAGCTCCAGAGCGTCAGGCTCTGGAGGAAGGTCCTTGTGATGCATCAGTCTTCTCTTGGTCTGGGAACATCTCAGCACAGGAACCTCAGGTCTGGAGGATGTGCTCTACTCTTGGTGCTGCTTTCTTGGTGGTATGAGGTCCCATATCTCTCTGCTCATTTCTCTATTTTATATCTCAAAAGAGATTGGCTAAAGGCACTACCTAATCTTGTAGACCTCATCAGTGTAATTGCCACTAATCGATCTTATTATATCTTAGTGATAGAATTTACAATATATAAGGAATTCGCATTGGAAGACAAAATGGTAGACAATCATATAAGGGAATCATGACCTAGCCAAGTTGACAGATATTTTGGGGGGACACGATTCAATCCATGACACTAAGTGTACATTATAATTACCTGAAGTGCTTATTAAAACAAAAAGTGATGGGCTTCATCCTAGAGTTGATGATCCAGAAGGTCTGGGTGGACCCAATAATTTGCATTTCTAACAATTTTTCAGGTTATACTTATCCTGTTCATATGAGGATTAACTTTGAGAACCACTAGAGTGACAGTATGTCAATAAAGTCTTCTTTTTTTTTTTTTTTTCCAGCCTTATATCTTCTTCTACCCTAGCCAGAACCCCAACATAAAATTCCAGGCATGCTCTCCCAATTTCTACTAGTGTGTATTAGACCGTGTTATAGCTTCTATCTCAGTAGACTCAGCACTTAGCCCATGATATCATACTTAGACTTGATTCTGGTGATTGACCTATTGGCCAAAAAAGCAAGTGGAAGCTGATCTTGAACTGGAAACATACTGTCTTCCGAGGCATCTGAATCAATCAAGGCCTCTATATCAGTTCTCAGGTGGAGGTGGGAATTACTCTTCTCTAGCAAGGGTGAAAGGATAATATACATAGGGCCCAAGTTTCAGAGAAATCTGGAGTTTCATTATTCTTGAGCAATTAGATATAAAATAATGAGAAGTAAGCACAGCATGATTCCATATTTTCTGCATTGGTTAACTGAACAGAAACTGGTGCCATTTCTAAGAGCAAAGAAGATAACGGCTGGATTGGGAGTAAATATGGCAAGTTCGGTTTTGGACGTACTGACTTTTTTGTATTGAGAAGCATCAGATTGAAGATGTACAATAAACTGTAGGATAAATGAGACTTGGGCTGAGAAAGAAATATGTTCTGGAGACACAAAGTAAGGAATTAGAATAAATGTATCCAGTGTGGTTGAAGTCATAACAGTGAATGACATCACCCAGAGAGAATATGTATATACATGGATATATACAGGGAGAAGCAAAATTAAACCCAGGGACAAAACACTGGGAGAAACTCCCACAATTTAGATGGGGGAATCTACAAAAGAGAGCTGTATAGATTGGTCAGAGCAAAAAACCTGGATAACTAGGAGACAGTTTATGGAAAAAGAAATCGTCAAGAAATATAAGAGCTGAAGAGTGGTCAAGGAAGATGTCAACTGTGAAGACTCATTAGCTTTGGAAGAAATCATGATGATTCGATAAAATTTATCAGTACACTTTCATAAAGTCTGTGTGTTTGGGAAAAAAAGATGTTGAAGCCTGATTCCAAAAGGTTGGTGGGGCAAGGCAAGATGTTGTAGACTGTTTTTTTTTTTTTTGGATGCCAAGAAAGCTGCAAGGAAATGAGAATATTTGGAAAGTATCTTTTATTCTAAAGCATACTTTCAAGGACAAGAATCCCAAAGAATGGGCACTTGGATACAATTGAAGAAAACAGCCTGACTCCGTAGAGCCTACAGAAAGAAAAGAAAGGAAGAAAGCAGAAAACCAATGAAGCATTAGAAGTGGATCCAAGAACTGAGTAAAACAAAGTCTCGAGGAGTTCCCCAATAATTCTTCAACACAAAAACAAAAAATTTTTAAAGATTATGAGCTATAATAAAGATAATATAGTAGCTCTAATTTAACGGTTGATATTATACAGAAAATTTCGACTTATTACAACAAAAACAAGTGATAACTTCCCTTTGAAAAGTGCCAAGTACAAAACTACACTGAATTTTGAAGAAATTGAACTGGTCTAAGTTTCATGACATGTGTGTCTGTGGCCCAGGAGATCTATCCTTCTTAGCATTCTTGATTTGATTCTTTCATTACTATATGGTCTGCAATCAACTTTTTATTGTTGTTAGTTGCCATTGATTCATTTCTGGCTCATGGCAACCCCATGTACAGCAGAAAAAAACATTGCCTGGGTCTGCACCATCTTCATGAACATTGCTATGCTAGAGTTCGCTGTTGCCGCCTCTGTGAACTTTGAGTGCCTTCCAGCGTAGGGGCTCATCTTCCCACACTAAATTGGACAATATTCTGTTGTGATTCATAGGGTTTTTATTGGCTAATTTTCGGAAGTAGATTGCTAGCCCTTTCCTCCTAACCTGTCTTAGTCTGGAAGCGCCACTGAAATCTATCAGCTATGAGTAACCCTGCTGGTATTTGAAATACTGGTAGCATAGCTTCCAGCATCATAACAACACAAGCCACACAGTATGACAAACTGACAGACACGGTGGTGTGAAAGCAACTTGCCTGGATCCTATTAGACTAGCCTTGTACAGAAACCTCTTCATGGAATATTGTTTGATATTATTCCCTTATCTTTTTGTCAAAGGTCAATAAAAAGATAGTCATGATAAATGCTGGCATCATCTGCAAAATTGTTGTTGAAGACAGGATACATTATATCCCAATGCAAGTTCTCAAACATTACAAACTAATTTTATTTCTAAGAAAAGTGTCTTTTTGCCTTAAAGATATGTGGCTCTTTTTATCAGATCGTTAAAACTGTGCAACTCTTCCTGTACTTTTTTTTGTTACAATTCCAAATAGTTCACTGTTAATTTTAATGCTTAGAGTAATTATATTAATCTAAGTGTTTGACATATCAATGCTCCTTCTTAATGTTTTTTTTCTATTTCAGTAGTCTTACTTTTCTTTCATTGTGAGTTCTTTTAAATATTTTAGAAGTAGAGAGAATATAAATAATATATATATAAATGCATCGAGAACAGATGTACTCTTAAACGTACCTCTGAGACAGGGCCGCTTGTCTCCAGTGTGAAAGACTTTGATAAATTACCATTTGATGGGGCTTGTTGGGTTATTTGGGTGTACAGTGTGGACAGAGAGAAAGTATAATTCTTCTGTCTTCAACAATGCAAGATTCAACAAAGAGACCAGGCTCATAACAGTTGGGAATGAGTTTTCCTGGTTCTTAAGAATTCTCAACAGAAATGAGTACAGTGAATATACAATTTTTTCCCCAGTGACTGCAGGATCCACTGAAATCCATGGAGGTCTTTTATGTACAGAATAAAATAAAATAAAACAAAATAGTAAAATGAAAAAAAACAGAACTGGTCTGACCAAATATGAATTCAGATAAGGGCAAAAACCAGGTATTCAGATTACATGGAATGTCTCTTCAAACCAATATCCTAATGTCCACTTTCCTTATCGGTGAACAGAGATCTTGGAAAAAGGACATACATCCTACCTTTTCATAAATAATTTCAAGGAACTTCAGATAATAGAAAAGAAAATTGTATAAAGATAATGCCTCTAGGGAGATTTTTGTTGATATTTCCTTCATGGAAGAGAAGTTTAAGACACAGTGATTATTAAAACAGGAAAACTCATCCACGCTCTCATTAAAGTAGATAACAAAATGATTTTGCTTAGAGCAACAAATGTGAAATCTCTTAATTTTCTTCCTAAACCATGTGACTCTTTAGCAGCTTAGATAAAAGAAGCAGTTAGAGCAGATGAGCATCAGATCTCCCGTTAATGCAAAGTAAATTGAATTTTAGCGAATCTTCGTTCTTTCAAGTTGGCTGAGGGTGCCACAGTTCAATACAAAAGCCATTATGCTTACTTACCACACTACACAGCCCTCCAAATCATTTATAAGGGCTGAGCCCAAACGAATGGCCCCAAGCTTGCCTGCTTCATTCCCAATAAATCCAAGCCCTTCTCAGACATTATTGAATTGTTCTGGCAAGCATACACCGCACACAGCTCGTTTTCCCTCTCTTTTCAAATTTTATAGTTGTTTTTTCTCACTGATTTTTTTCTTTCCTTTTTCCTCTTCCAGTAATACTCCTTATGCTGACCACCAATGCCCAAATTCCTGCAGTGCTTGGTAGGCACCCTGGGGTCATGCAGGTTGCCCTGCAATCAACAATGGTCATTGGGAAAGACCCAGCAATAAATCATAATGACCCCCAATTACATCCCACTAACTTCTCATTTCACACCTGGCAACCTCTCCATCAGAACGATTTAAGATTTTGCTCTGTTCTGAGCATTCGCAACTATAGGACTGGTACTCTGTTCTAGTGCCAGAAGAGTGGACATGCCTGGAGCACTTTTATTTCTAGTTACCCAAGCTAACCAACTAGGACGATACCAAAAATAATCCAAATAGGGGATAACCCAAAAAACATTGAAATTTAGTTCTCAGATTTGTTATAAAATGTCTTTTTCATCAACCCAAGTGTAGTTATTTTAAATTTGAATTAAACTTATGTTATGATTTCCAAGGGGACGCCAAATGAGGTAATGGGATGAGATAGTCTAGTTTGGATGTTTGTATATTCGTCATCACAAGTCTTTGAAATGAGATATACCTACTATGCTGGATTGTCTGAGTTTACCAGGTATTACCACACCAAATGCTTAAAGCTGGGAATTATATTTCCCAGTTTCTCCTTTTCCATGTGATTTGGTATTAAAGTTAGCTCATAAGACAAACTCACATGAGGTTTCAAGGTGATTAGCTGCTCTAGTTTGCCCAGGTCTGAGGAATTTCCTAGAATACAGAACTTTCAGTGCTAAAACTGTCACAGTTTCAGGCAAACCAGGATAGTTGGTCACTAGATCTGGAAAACGGAAGTAGTGCCCAGATCATTACTGTTGGAAGATCATGGTGGTCAGACACGGCAATGAAGAGATGCAGAGACGGTCAGCAGGTCTCATCTTGTCCTCACGCTACTCCTGTTCTGCATCCAGCTCATCCATAAAAATTTGCTGACCCTACTGACCAATAAGAGCTGCATGTCCAGGACCAGATGTTTGGATGCAATCTTGAAGAGGCAGCATTCCCTCAGAGACACTGTTCCCATAGGGTAAGAAATTACTATAGAGGCAGAAGTTTCCCGAGAGGCAACTGTATCCCCAGACCGCTCCACATGCTTCTCTTTTGTGGTTCAACTGCACACAAGTTCTAACTTGTCTTCCTGAACCAGTGCCTCAGATAATGTCAGTTGCTGTTTCTCACCTCTCCGCCCTCTCCTATTTTTATATAAGCTGGAATTCCTATATTAAATTCTTATTTCCATAATGTTTGTGGTGGCTCTGTTGTCCTGACTAAACTTTGACTGACACCTGAATACTAAGTGATTATGGTGTGGTACCAGATAATCACTGCTCAGGAATCAGAAGATAGATCAGAACTCTAATTTACATACTCGACAACAGAAAACAAAAACTCAACTGAAATGTTTTTCTTCAAGGAAGTTAATCTCACCATCCTCCTCTCTTTCCATGCCCAGTTTCTTTCCCATAATAAGTTAATATTAATGTTTATCACCATTTTTGATATGTAATGATTAGTTTCATGCTCGCTCTTCCTTGCTGCTCCACTGAAGGCTGGAATCACATTTATGCTGTTTAACACCATATACAACGTCTACCTGGAAACTGCAAAATGGCACATAGTAGGTGCCCAATAAAGTACAATGAATACTTTTTAGTAAGAGTATAAATTAGAACCTCAAATTCTCTTAAAGAAACACACACATGTAGATTTGTTCTATTAGTATTCAGCCACAATATGTCTCTTAGAAGAAGGAAATAAACGATTCCTCAGTTATAAACACTGAAAGCCTTTTTACATTCCATCAGTAAAATAACTGATGACCAGGTAAATACTTGTCTTCTTTATGTCCCCCAACAAAGAGAATCAATTACGTACTTCTCTGTTAATCTCCTAAGTACAATGTGAAATCCATTAAAAGCTCAGAAGTTAGTAACCCTGGCGTAGAGAGTAATGTTTATGCTATTAAATGAATTATGACTCCATATTGTCTCAACGAAGGGAATTTTCCTGGGTTGCCATTTGTTTCATTTGTTAGTTGGTTTTAAATCATTTAACAGGTCAGGAAGATGCTCTGTCTGGCATGAATACTAATGCTTCAACAAGTCTTCTGAGGAGGAACAGGCTTCAGTAAAAGTAACAACTTTTTTCTGGATGTCACTTTGGGATTGTGCTTTCTATACAGTTTTGGAAGTCATTGCAAAACTGTAACCTTGATGTGCACTAAGTGGGTTTAAATGACGGTCTATTTTCCAATCAATGGCACACTGAGTAAAAGTTCCAGTCCAGACAAAATTTGTCTCACCTCTTAACAGGGAAGTGCACTACTTGGGACCAAACATTTTCCAAGTTCAGTTTCTATTTCACTTTCAGAATCTGTCCATTTTGGAGATCACTCATATATTTTTATAACCAAGTTGATAGTTACTCTCAGACTATTAGTCAGAAATAGAGTTTTCTCAGCATGTCCTGGACCTGTACATCAGCTGGATCTCCTAAACGTCTCCTCTCCCATCTTCAGTTCCAGGAAAGGCAGGCAGACACTCAAAATGACGGCAGAAACTCTACAAGATCCTCCATCAACAAACCCAGTTCGGCAGTCACCAATTGTTCTGTACTGAAGCAGGGAGGTTGACAAACACGTTTCCACATGAAGTTACCAACATCTCATGGTGAGTGGGTCTACAAAGCAACCACGGACTAGTAGAAAGACGGTCTTCTGAGGAGCCATCCAACCACATTCCTTTTATAGATGAGAAGATGGAGACACACACAAAAAAGGATGGGACAGCTACAGAACCCACAGAGTGCCCCTTGTTAGGTTGTTACTGTCAATGCCAGAAGGAAACCTAGTTAGTATGAGCCACAAGTCACCTGGGGGATGGGGACACTGAAGACCAAAATGATGCAAAGAGTGGCAAATTGTCATGGTGTGTGTGTGTATTTTATGGCTATCTAGCACCTGGACACCTTTCCTAGACTGTATTAGTCCCAGTCACACCTGCTCCACCTCAGAGAAGTCATGAGGGGCCATATACTTTTCCTCTCTGTGCCCCCAGCACCTAGTTTCCAGGCTCACAGTCCTGCCTTGGATCTTGGATCTTAAAAGAGTAAAGAAAAAAAATGCATAGCAATTTAGAAATCATAAAATGTATTCAATAGAAGCACAGTGTGAGTCCACCAGAACACTGAAGTCCAAGACAGTGGTGTTAAGTGTTTAGGATGAGGGCAGTATCCTAACCAAACAATTTCAATGCATGACTTGTTTTAGACTGGGTTCTGTTTCACACTATCCCTCCCTTTTTCCAAGCCTGGCTCTCCAGCCTTCCCCGGAAGCAGAGATAATAAATTTCTTTTATGTTTAATTTTGCCAGAACAGGTTTGTGACTTCATAGTCTGGCAGTGGCAGTTATGATGAGGCACAAAAAAAAAAAAAAAAAAATTGTTCCAAACCAGATAAATGGTTCTAGTGTTGACTTAACTGCTCAATGTTTATGTGGCCTTGGTCAAAGCTGGTTCCCTTCACTGGGACTCAACTTCCTTATTCTATCATAAAAAGACATTGAACTACATGGTTTCTGGTTACTGCTATAGTATTTTAGCTGTCTTTGTCTAGTATATTTCTACTGATGCCAAAGATGATATCCCTACAGTTCTTAATAACACCAATGAATTCATTCAATTCAACAAATTTATTGAACACACATTTTGTGTCAGCCATTGAACAATGAATAAATCAGTCATGGCTTCTGCCCATGTGAGATTACAGAGAACAAGCAATCACCAGTCAATTATCATCAAATAGGGTAAGCGGGATGCTGTAACAAGAGCAGAGTGTCCTTGGACAGCACTGAATAAAGCCCTAACCAAGATACTGGGTTTCAGAAAGTTTCCTCAAAAATTGTGACCTCTACGCTTTTAGGTAAGAACTGAAGGGTAAGGTAGATAC
Organism: Elephas maximus indicus; assembly: GCF_024166365.1. Classification (NCBI taxonomy): domain Eukaryota; kingdom Metazoa; phylum Chordata; class Mammalia; order Proboscidea; family Elephantidae; genus Elephas; species Elephas maximus. Next base: position 39,911,305 of record NC_064830.1, read on the forward strand.
CCTGGGTGGTATAATGTGGGTGATAAATTTTTCCAAGCCAAAGGGACAGCATTGACAACAGAGGTCAGGAGGAACTAAAAAGAGGTCATAGTCACTGGGTGGAAGAAGTGATGTTGATGAAGTTAAAGAGTTAAGTAAAGGCCAGATCGGACTGGGCCTGGCACGCTACCTTTGAGTTTTATCCTGTAAATAATAAGAATGTATTAGAGATTCAACTTTTTTATTTATTTTTTACTGAGGCAAAAACCCAAAACCAAACCCATTGCCATTGGGTCCATTCCAACTTGTAGTGACCCTATAGGACAGAGTAGAACTGCCCCATACAGCTTCCAAGGAACACCTGGTGTATTCAAAATGCCAACCATTTGGTTAGCAGCTGTAGCTCTTAACCACTATGTCACCAGGGTTTCCTACTGAGGTAAGTAAGTAAATAAATGTATTTTAGAAAAAATTACAGCAAAGAGGGTTGAATGAAAACATTTTCAAAGTTAACCAGAAAATTTAAATTAAATTCATTCCTCATCCCATGACACTGTGACTCCCTGAAGTTCCTCTAAGGGTACATGTTAAATCTGTTCCTTGGAAAGCCCACATCTGGCCCTTAATACTAAGCTTCTTAGCAGGCCAGAAAGCATACCCTTCTGCTCACCTATCTCACACTTGGGTTATTTGATCCAGATTTTCAAAAATGGCTCATAGATTGCAAAGTCATGAAACTGGTATAGAAACCACTTAAACAAAGCCATTTTTAATCCATGCTCCCCTGGAGTCCCTGGAGCATCTTCTTGCAGAAGGTGCTGCACTTTAACAAACATGCAGTAATCCTTTGATCCTCGCAGCAAATGAAAGTTTTACTACTAAAGAAGTAGAGGCGGTTTCAACATGCATTAACGTTGCCAGTTTCCCCCTGCACTGTGCTCTGTGAAAGGACATGGGCTCCCAAATCAGTTGTAAGAGCTCGTGACCCTTATTCTCTTCATCAATTGCCATGTTCTCAGGCTCCCTCATTACTCGTTGGCTCTTTCCCTTTTACCAAGACAGAATCTGACCATGTCCCTTTGAATATGTAACACTCAGAACCACACATGTGTATGGTCTGTTCCCACCCAGGGCTATAGCACAGCTACCTCCTTGCCCTGGACACTGCCCTTATTGCAGCAGAGCTAGTTTCCATTGGCATTTTTGACATTCACATCACACTGTTGACTCCCATGGCGCTTTTTGTCAACCAAATCACTAAGGTTTTTCCCCATGTATTGCAGTTTAGCCACATCTCCCCCAACTCACATACAATTTGACTTTTGAACCTAAAGTGCAGGGCCCTCCATTTATCCCTATTAAGTTTCATCTTGTTAGATTCAGGCTATTGTTCCAGGCTGTCGAAATCATTTTAGATCTTGGCCCTGTCAGCTGTCCCCTTCCTTGCTTTATGTCATTGCAAATTTGATCAGTGTGCCCTCCATGTTTCATCTAAGTCATTGATGAAAACATTGGGTAGCATAGAGGCAAGGACATGGCTCTTGAGGTCACTGGAGATTTCTTTCCAAGTTGGTGGTGATCAATCAATCAGCATTCATTGAGTGCTGTCTTTCATCCAGGCTCCAGTTCACCGAGTGACATTATCGTCCAACCCACATTTCTCCGTCAAGTCCATGGCAATACCAGGGGGCACTTTGTCAAATGTTTTGCTGATATCCAGATACACTATGCTAGAGTGTCCTTTCATTTAATGATAAAAGGTGACTCTGGGTACAGATAATCTAAAACCACAGCTGCAAATGTTGATAAATACGGTTTTTCTAAAGCTGGGTTTCTACACGACAGTAGTGACAGACATAGCTCTCTCCCTCCACTGGTACATGAGCTCTATAAAGCCAAGAATTTTTGTCTCTTTTGCTCAAAGATGTTTCTCCAGCACGTAAAACAGTGCTTAACGATAGTAGACACTCAAAAATTATTTGTTAAATGACTTAATTAATGAATACATTTTGGAGTTAGCTAAAATCTAACCAATTCGAAAAGTAAAATATTTGTAGATTTCAAGATGAAAGAATGATAACATAGGGTGCTAAATTTACTCCCTGTCACCTAGATCAGGGGTTGACAAACTACAGGCTGCAGGCCAAATTCAACCCACTATCTGTTTTTGTAAATAAAGTTTTAGCAGAACACAGCCATGTTCATTTGTTTACATAGTGTCTATGGTTGCTTTCATGCTATAATGATAGAGTTGAGTATTTGTGATAGATACCATATGGTCTGCAAAAGCAAAAATAAATATTACCTGGGTCTTTACAGAAAAAGATTGCCAACCACCAACCGAGGTAATTAAGTTCAAACTTGATATCTAAGATTTCCATGATCTTTTTCCTAATTTTCTTACTGATCAAGATTAATGCCTTGAAAAAATATCCCTAAATGTATCATGTCTGTTCTTATCTCTGCCTTTTTCCCCACTGTTGTGTGCAACCAGAATGCCCTGTGCTCTTACACAGGTACTTTGCAACATCATATATATGCACACAAAAACCTTGGTGGAGCAGTAGCTAAGTGCTATGGCTACTAACCAAAAGATTGGCAGTTTGAATCCACCAGGTGCTCCTTGGAAACTATGGGGCAGTTCTACTCTGTCCTATAGGGTCACTACGAGTTGGAATTAGCTCGACGGCAATGGGTTTTTATTTTTTATGTACACATAAGAACTACATACAAAATAAACAAAATCACGTAGCAAACCTTTGCTGAATGTCTACTACGGGGTAAACACTACTTGGGACATTTTACAAGTATCTTCACAAATTGCCTTGCAAGGTATATTTATTATCTCCTTTTTTCTGTTGAGGAAACTGAGGAATTAAGCAAATTATCCAACGGTTCTTAGAAAATGGAGTATTTGACTAGGTTTCGAGCTAAAGTTTCTCAGAATTCATTTGTTTTTGCTACTGCATGTTCAGAAACAAGCCCAATCTTCAAAAGGCGACGTAGGACGTGTTCAATTTTATAGAAATCTTGATTTGGGGCGTGAAATATAATTACATAAGTTTTTAAATCTTCTATTGGTGTTGAAGACAGCCAATAGCTTTTCTATTTTGAGAATTCATTCACTAACATGACTTTAAACAATAAAATCAATTTAGAAACCATTCATTCCATTAAAATCTGACACTGCCATATTAATGTAATCATATTTATAAGTAAAATTTCATTCAGATCCAGTGCTAAATCATACTGCGCTCTTCACCAGGCAGCTCCCATCCCATCTGCCAATGCACAGATGGGCTGGGCTGCGCATACAGGCCTTTCTTTATATGTTGTATGTGATAGCAACAATGGCGAACCCGGTGTGACTGTTGGGAACCTAGCATGTAGCACAGTTCTTCCTCACGGCATCTCTGGGCAGCAGGTAAGCACCTGACATTATCTAATCACAGTTTCTATTTATGTTCCTCCACTTCAAATCACTTCTCTAGCCCAGGCTAGTTCTCTCCCTCCACTAATAACTGGATTTGAGCTTTCCCTTAAGATCATATTTCATCAGCCTCTGGCGTTTCTCTTCTGCTGCTAATGCAGCACTGATCTTCTTTGGCAAGTTTCCAAACCTTCTTTTAGTACCTTAGGGGCTACATCCTGACCAGGCTTTTCTCTTTACTGCGACCCTTCCATATGCCCCTTTCCCCTGCAAGCTCCTGCATCAACCCCCTGGCCAGATTTAATTCCCATCCTTGTCTGTTCAAGTAGAGACAAAAACAAAAATAGTATTTCCCTAAAAGAGCTTCATTTCCCATGACTCGAACTTAGCACAGCTCTCATCATGAGAAAGCATCTTCCAGGGTTAAGATCAATCCCTTGAGCGGACCTAGAGAAACTTTGAGACAGATGTAGGGAAAGGTAAAAAAAAGCTTTATGTGAAAGCATGTTCAGGATCTTCTGAGTATTATGTTAAATAAACACCACAGGGTAATTCAGTATTTATGGAAGGATAAAACCCAACCTTAAAGATGATATGGCATCAGTGAAATTTAATTACTCCCTCAAGTCTCTGCTGCACGAGGAAGCGCTCACAAGATAACTTATGTGGCTAATTTTTTTTATGATATTGCTTCTTTCCTACCATGAAGGCACTAATAGAAATGGCTTATGGATGGAGGTGAGTAGACTTCACAAAGAAAACCCATCTTGTGTTCACATCAGTTCTCACTTGGCCAGGAGTAAACTCCCTCTAGTTCATATGCTTAGTCAACAGGCACTATAGAGAACGGACCAGGAGGCCAGCTGCCATCAGGAAGTGATTCCAGGAATCCAGAAGGTTCCAGAGTTTCTCAAGAAATATGACTGAGGGCTTCAGAAATGGGAGAATCCATGATCTGAATTTTCTATTGTCTAAAATAGCAATATTGTTTGAAGAAAAAAAAAAGATTTAAAAAAAATTGTTTGAAGAGTACTATAAATTTGACTAAATTAGGCAAATGTCTGGCTTTCCCTAACATGGAGACCCCAGACGATCATTTGCAGGTTCTCAGAAGCCCCTGGTATTATCTCTGGGCCATGGTGCTCTTTGGCTGAGGGACTGGAGAGGGCTATAGCTACCACATGCATACACTCTTCTGTTTGAAGTTTCTGGTATTTGTATCCAGTCAGGAGTCCCAAGCGAAACCGCATACTACACTACAATCTTGATGGAGCCTACTTGAGTCTAAGCTTCTATAAACAAGAGTGGACCTATCCAACAGCACATTCATCTTGCCCCCCAGTGAGCACCTCCCCAGAACAGAACTCTGTGTTATTTGAGTAGATTCACAATAAACACACACACACGAATAAAAATCCAAATAACAAAAACAACGGTGTACTAATGTGGTTTTATGGATGGTTTCTGGGGCATAGATAGCCACTATATATCTCTTTCCAAAGTATTAAATTTAATTCTACAATAGGTCAAAGAAGAGTTGGATCTCTTCTAATAATGATGGCATTTCTAGACAATTAGTACGCTATTCTTTAGAGTTCCAGTTCATGGAGCCAGGAAACCAAGATTCTTATGCTAGACCAGTGACTTCATGTTTCTGAACTGCAGTTTTCTCAACAGAATGATAATCAGGTGGGGAGATGACTGTTTAAGCACTAGATAACCCAACTGGACTCTCTTTCCTGTCTCTCTGACCCTGATGATTGTCTCTATGCAAATGCAGTTACTGAAAAGCACTGCCATGCCTCTAGTGACTCCCCATTAAAACCCATTACTGTTGAGTCAATTCTGACTCATAGTGAAACTGTAGGACAGAGTACAACTGCCTCATAGCATTTCCAATGCTGTAATCTTTACCAAAGCAGACTGCCACATCTTTCTCCCATGGAGCAGCTGGTAGGTTCAAAATAAGGATGTTTCAGTTAGCAGCTGAGCACTTAACCACTGTGCCGCCGGGGCTCCTTCTATTGACTCAAGACCCTGTAAATAATTCTCAACTCTTGTTTTTCCTTGCCACAGGCCCCACCCCAAATCATATCAATTACAATTTTATTGCTTGATCATCCATATATTTCTTGTATGTCTCACCTCCTCACCATCCCCAATGCTTTTGCCTTGGCAGATCAATCTCTTATCACATTTCTTGTGGTTGGTAGCAATATTGCTGTATCAGTCTCTCTCTAATCTCTCTGAGCCCTCAATACCCTATCAATTCCAATCCAAATCAAGTAGGAAAATATGGACTTATTAAATACAAACCTGAGCATGATATTCTTCTGCTTAAAATATGTCAAAGCCATTCTATAGCTGGGAAATAAACTCCAAGCATCTTTTCAGTCCCATTTCTCTCTGCATTCCCAGAATCTAGCTGACGCATATACATACACACACACACATATACTGCATGCAAAAACTGGACAATGAAAAAAAGAAGTCTGAAGAAGGATTGATGCCTTGGAATTATGGTGTTGGCGAAGAATACTGAATGTACCATGGACTGCCAAAAGAATGAACTAAACTGTCTTGGAAGAAGTACGACCAGAATGCTCCTTAGAAGCAAGGATGGTGAGACTATGTCTCACATACTTTGGACATGTTATCAGGAGAGATGAGTCCCTGGAGAAGGACATCATGCTTGGTAAAGCAGAGGGTTGGGGAAAAAGAGAAAGACCCTCAATGGGAGGGATTGACACAGTGGCTGCAACAGTGGGCTCAAGCATAACAACAATTGTAAGGATGGCGCAGAACAGGGCAGTGTGTTGTTCTGTTGTGCATAGGGTCGCTATGAGTTGGAACTGACTTGACGGCAGCTAACAACAACAACATATACACCTACATACATACCCAGAAAAACCCAGTGCCGTCCCTACATACATACTTTGTCCTTTTTAGAGGAGAAGGTAAATTAGAAATATATACACATTTTTTAAATGTAATTAATTAAAATTTTAATTTTGAGATAAGTGTAGATTCACGGAGAATTTTAAGAAATAATGTAGGGACTGATTTCTAGTGTGATGGGAAAGGAGCTGTGCAGACCCACTTTCAACAGAAATGGTATAAATTATTTTTTAAAAAAGAAAAACCCAACCATTTACTGAATCTACCAAAACTTGGGTAGGAGCAGTGAGAATCTGTGAGGAATAGATTGCTCCCTTTCCCAGCTCACTGAGATGAAAAATCTACCCCAGACTACTGTAGTCAAGAACACAGGGCAAACAAACTAACAAACCTAGCCAAACCCAGCCAAAAAATACAACAACATGAAACAAAAAGGGTGATACAGTCTCTGCCCGGGAGGAATTTGTAGTATTTTAAGAGAATCGAGTAAACATGTAATTACACTATTGGAAGATAAAATCCACAATTAAATTGGGCACCCAATACAGATGGAGGGGGTGGGCAGTAAGAAGCTGAAGAAACCATTTCCCAAAAATGACAAATCTTTCCATGCCTCTCTCCCGCACTGAGTCAAGTTAATAAAAAAAAAAAAAAAAGAAAGAGAACACAGGGCAGCCCCTCCCCCAGCTCTCAGTTGGAGGACTATTGTGTTGGAAGGGTCAGGATTTTAGTGTTTCTCATCCAGACCCCAGCAACCTGTTGCTGAGCTAAGCTAAGGGTAGCATATATGGATAAGCTGCTATAATATATTATCTAAAATGTCCAATTTTTAATTTAAAAACCTGAGGCTATTGCCCCTGCACACCAATAACTTAGTTCCTAAACCAAGTGCGCTATTACTCAGAGAGAAATTCATCATTGCCCTCACCCTACTCCAAAACCATTGTTCAGAGATTGCACTTGAGGAGAAGTAGGTGTTAAAATAGATAGCTCTTAATCTCTTCCCAAAGGACTGACAAATTGTAACAAAAGGTGGAAAAGTTCAAGCTTAGGGGCAGTTTTCAAAAAAAATGTAGGCTGGATCGTTGGCAGGAGAGAACTAGGATACAGCTAGGAAAAGCCCCCCAGTGTCAGAACAAATCAAACAACTGACCTCAGAAACCATCCCTGAAAAATAGCCCTAATTTGATTGGATTATTCTGTAGAGCCATTCATGGCCTAGGATATTACTGAAAAGAATAGAACAAAGAGCCAGCAATTAGAAGAGCTTAACAACTAGGTGAGGCCAGAGAGAGACAGAGTCAAAGACTTTGCAAAAACCACTGTCATCTCAGAGTGACTGTGGTCATACTCAAGGCTGCATCCCTTCAGCAGCAAATTCAGAGGATTAATATGGGTATGGGGGGAAGAGGTAGTGGTTAGCTGCTGGAAATGGAGTTCAATAAATTAATCCACGAAATTAGTAAACAAATAAGCAAGCAAATTACAACAATGAGCCTTCAGGGTAGGGGGAGAACCAGTACCCAGAGTTGTTATGATATATTATCTAACATGCCCGGTTTCCAACAAAAAATATTAAATGTCCAATAAAATAGAAAAAATGTGACCCGTACACCATTAAAAAAGCTGGCAACAGGAACTGTTGGTAAAAGTGATCAGATGTCAAATTTAACAGATAAAGACTTCAAAGTAGACGTTATAAATATGTTTAAAGAACTAAGCCAAACTATTACTAAAGAAGCAGAAGAAGGTAGAAAGACATTGTCACATCAAACAGATAATTTCAATCAAGAGATAGAAATTACCAAAAAATAATCAAATGCAAAATCTAATAAATGGGACAAACTGTAAATATGAACTGGGAAAAGAAAGAATTATTGAACTTGAAAATAGAGAATGGGAAACTCAAAGAACAAGAGAAAAAAGAAAACACAGGGGCAAAACTATGGGGCCTAATTTTCTTTAACAATAGGTTGCAGAGTATAACAACACATGCATGAACAACAGAAGACAAAATAGATAATTGGGGCCTCATGAAAATGAAATACTTTTGTTCTTCAAAAGAATGTATCAACAGAGTAAAAAGACCATCTATAGGCTGGAAATAAATCTTTTGGAACCACATATCCAGTAAGGGTCTTATATCCAAAACATTCATAACACTTCTACAACTTAACAACAAAAAAACAAACAACCCCATCAGAAAACAGGCAAAGAATACAAATAGACACTTCTACAAGCAGGATATTCAAATGGCCAAAAAACACGTGAAAAGATGTTGATCATTAACCATTAACCCAAACCAAACTCTTTGCTGTAGAGTCGATTCTGACTCATAAAAAACCCTTAGAGAGAAGCAAATCGAAACGTCAGAGAGATACCACCTTATCCCTACTCAGTTGGCAATGATTTAAATAAACAAATGTTGGTGAGGATGTGGGGAGATTGGAACCCTTATCCACTACTAGTGGGAATGTGAAGTAGTACAACCATTGTGGAAAACAGTGTAGTGATTCTTCAAAAAACTAGAAATAGAGCAACCATATGACCCATTGATTCCACTTCTGGGCATATGCCCTAGGAACTGAAAGTAGTGACATGAACAGACGTGTACACTGATGTTCATTGTAGCACTATTCCCAGTATTAAAAAGGTGGAAACACTTCAAGTGCACATCAGCAGATGAATGGATAAACAAAATGTAGTACGTATACTATAGAATACCACCCAAAGGAAAATTAATTCTTGATACATGTTACAACATGGATGAACCTCAAAGACATTATACTGAGTGAAATAAGTCAATCACACTAAGGACAAATATTATATGGTCTCACTTATATGAAATGACAAGAACAAGTAAGTAAACAAAAACCAATAGTTACTAGTGGTTACCAGGGCTGGGAAGGAGAGGGAAAATCATTTCTGGCAAAATATGAATTTTTGTCAGTATTATCCTGATATCAAAACTAGACAGAGATGTCATAAACAAAAACTGCAGTCTCAAATCACTTACGAATGTGGATATAAAAATCTTCAAAAAGATACTAACAAACTTAATCCAGCAACATATAAAAATAATTATACACCATGACCAAGTGGGATTCATTCCAGAAATGCAAAGTTGGTTTGACTTCCAAAAATCAATTAATGTAATGTACTACATAAGTAGAATAAAAGACAAATACCACATGATCATTTCAATAGGTACAGAAAAACATTTAACAAAGTCCAATGCCCTTTCATGTTAAAAACATTCAGTCAACTAGGAATTGAAGGGAATATCATCAACCTGCTAAAAGACATCTCCAAAAGACCTACAGCCAGAATCACACTTAATGCTGAAAGACTGGATGCCCTCCCTGAAGATTAGTCCTAAGAAAAAGACATCTGTCCTCACTACTTCTCTTTACCATACTGAAATTTCTAGCCAGGACAATTAGCCAAGGAAAAGAAATAAAATGCACTCATATTAAAAAGAAAGAAGTAAAACTATCTCTATTTGCAGAAGACATGATTTTGTACATAAAAATCCAAAGACTATACTGAAAAGACTATTAGAACTAATAAATAACTTCAACAAATGGCAAGATACAAGATAATATAATACAATATACAGTGCAATATACACTTGCAATAAACAAATCGAAAATGAAATTAAGACAATTTCATTTACAAGCATCAAAAAAAGTAAAATATTAAGCAATAGATTTAATGAAAGAAGTGCAAAATTATTGCTGTAAATACTACAAAACATTGCTGAAAGAAATTAAAGAAGATCCAAATAAAAGGAAAAACATGCCATGTTCACCCGTTGGAAGACTTAATATTGTTAAAATGGCTGATGTGCAGATTCGATGCAACCCTATCAAAATCCAGAAAACTTCTCTACAGAAACTGGCAAGCTGATTCTAAAATTCATGTTTAATTTCAAGGGATGCAGAACAGGAGAAACAGTATTGAAAGAAGAACAAAGTAGGAATACTCATACTGATTTAAAAACTGATTACAAAGCCACAGGAATTAAGACAGTCTGCTACCAGCATAAGATCATACAGATCAATGGAATTGAACTGAGAGTACTGAAATAAATTGGGAAGTGATTTTCAACAAGGATGCCAAGACCAGAAAATAGGAAAAGAATAGTCACTCCAACAAATACTGCTGAAACAACCAGATACCAGTTGGCACTGAGTTGATTCCAACTCATAGTGACACTACAGGACACAGTAGAACTGCTCCACAGGGTTTTCAAGGAGCGCCTGTTGGATTTGAACTGTGAACCTTTTGGTTAATAGTTATAGCTCTTAACCACTATACCACCAGGGTTTCCAGATAGTTGGATGCAAAAAGTTAGACCCTTACCTTAACCCATATATGAAAAATCAAAATGGATCAAAGACCTAAATATAAGAACTAAAACTCTGAAAACCAACCCAACCAGTGCCATTGAGTCGATTCCGACTCAGAGTGACCCTATAGGACAGAGTAGAACTGCCCCCCAGAGTTTCCAAGGAGCGCCTGGAGGATTCGAACTACTGACCCTTTGGTTAGCAGCTGTAGCACTTAAAACTATAAAACATAGGTATAAATCTTTATGACCTCAGATTTAGCAATGAATTCTTAGATATAGTTCCAAAACCATACATAACAAAAGAAAAAAAATCGACTTCCTCAAAATTAAAAAAAAAAAAAAAACTTCTGTGCTTCAAAGGACATCACCAATTAATGTGAAAAGACAACCCACAGAATAGAGGAAAATATTATAAAAGCATATATCTGATAAGGGGCTTGTATCTAGAATATATAAAGAACAAACACAACTCAATAATAAAAAGACAAGCAGCACAATTTCAAAACGGGCAAAAGATCTGAATGCACGTTTCTCCAAAGATATACAAATGACCAACAATCACATGAAACGATGCTTGATATTATTAGTCACCAGGGAAATGTAAATCAAAACCACAATGAGATATCGCTTCACATCAACTAGGATGACTAGAATAAAAAAAAGTCAGGTAATAACAAGTATTAGTGAGGATTGGAGAAATCTGAACCTTCAAACGCTGCTTGTAGGTGAGAATGTAAAATGCTGCAGCCACATAAAACCTGTTTGGTAGCCCCCGAAATGGTTAAGCATAAAGTTATCATGTTGTTGGTATTTGCTCTGGAGTCAATTCCGATTTGTTGCATCACATGTATGCTGAGCAGAACTGCTTCCATAGGGATTTTAAAGCCATGATCTTTCAGAGAGAGATCATCAAGCCAGTCTTCCAAGGGAATTCTGAGTGTCTTCAAACTGTCAGTCTTTTGACTAGTAGCCTAGCATTTAACCATTTGCATCAACCAGGGTCTCCTTAAAGTTACCATATGACCCAGCAATTCCACTCCTACTTAATTACCCAAGAGGAAGAAAAATATATGCCCTCACAGAAGTGTTTACACAAATGCTTACAGTAGCATTATTCATAAGACCAAAAGGTGGAAACAACCCAAATGTCCATCAACTGGATAAATGAATGGATAAACAAAATGTGCTATGTCCATACAATGGAATAGTATTCAGCCATATAAAGGAGTAAAGCACTAAAAATATTACGCTAAGTGAAAGAAGTCAGTCACAAAAAACACATTATTGCACACATATGTGAATATACTGAAAGACATTAAAATCTATGCATATATAGACTTTAAAGGCTTTTAGCATATTCGCTAATTCACATAGTGAATTGCATCTCATTAATTTTTTTTAAAGAAATAATACAGAGAGATCCATGTACCTTTACCCAGCTTGCCCCAGAGTTGACATCTTGCAAAATTGTAGTACAGTGTCACAACCAATTGATAAAGCCAGGTTATAGAACAATTCTATCACCGCAAGGATTTCTTATATTGCCCTTCTATACCCAAACAACCTCCTTCCCCTGCCTCCCACCACCCTTGGCCCTGACCCCAGCAACCACTAATGTATTCTCCATTCCTATAATTTTGTTATTTCAAGAACGTAATATAAATTGTATTATACAGCATGCAAATTTTGGGATTGTCTTTCTTCACTAAGCATAATTCCTTAGTGATTCAACGAAGTTGTGTATCAGCAATTTTTTTTTTTTTTTTTTGCTGAGCTGTATTCTTTGATATGGATTTATTACAATTTGTTTAGCCATCTAATGAAAGACAACTGAATTGTTTTCAGTTTGGTACTATTACAAATAAAGCTGCTATGAGCAACCATGTACAGGTTTTTATGTGAACATAACTTTCCATTTCTCTGGGATAAATGCCCGTGAACACAATTGTTTTATCATAAGGTAGTTCTATGTTTAGTTGTGTAAGAAACTGCCAAGTGTTTTCCTGAATGGCTGTACCATTTTATATTGCCACCCAAATGTATGCGTGATCCAGTTTCTCCACATCTTTGAAGCATTTGGTAATGTAGCTTTTTTTTTTTTTTTAATTTTTAGCCATTTTTATAGGTGCCTATCTCATTGTGGTTTTAATTTGCCTTTTTTTAATGGTTAATGATATTGAACATCCTGCCATTTGTATATCTGGTTCTGTAAAGGGTCTGTTGATGTCTTTTGCCTGTATTTTAATTGGGTTGTTTCTTTACTATTGAGTTTTGAGAGTTTGTCATATATGCTAGTTATCAGTCCTTTATTTAATGTGTGCTTTGCAGATAATTTCTACCAGTCTATAGTTTCACTTTTTATCCTTTTAACAAGGTCTTTTAGAGAGCAAAATGTTTTAATTTTGAAGAGACCTAATTTATCTTTTTTTTTTTTTTCTTTTCTTTTTTCAATCACAGTTTTGGTGTCAAGTCTAAAAATTCTTTGATTACATCTAGATCCTGGAGATTTTCTCCTATTTTTTTTCTTCTTCTAGAAGTTTTATAATTCCATGATTTACATTAAATTTTGTGATTAATTTTGAATTAGATCCATCTATATGCTGCCCATATGATGCCCATAAGAGAAACACCTTAGAATTAAAGGCACAAACAAAATAAAACTCAAAGGATGGGAAAAAATATATCAAGCAAACAACAATGAAAAAAGAGCAGGAGTGGCAATATTAATTTGTGACAAAATAGACTTTAAAGTAAAATCCACCACAAAGGCTAAGGAAGGACACCATATAATGATTAAACTGTCAATACACCAGGAGGACATAGCCATAATAAATATTTATGCATCCAACAACAGGGCTCCAAAATACATAAAACTCTAACAGTATTGAAAAGAGAGATAACTCCACAATAATAGTAGGAGACTTCGACATACCACCTTCAGTGAAGGACTGAATATGCAGAAAGAAGCTCAGTGAAGATGTGGAAGACTTAAATGACACAATCAACCAACTTGACCTCGTAAACATATAAAGAGCACTCCACCCAACAGCAGCCAAGTATATATTTTTTTTCCAACGCGCATGGAACATTCTCCAGAGTAGACCACATATTAGGCCATAAAGCAAGTCTTAACAGAATCTAAAGCATTGAAATAATACAAAGCATCTTTTCTGACCATAAAGCCATGAAAGTAGAAATCAATAACAGAAAAAGCAAGGAAACAAAATCAAACGCATGGAAACTGAACACATCTTGTTCAAAAACTACTGGGTTATAGAAGATATTAAGGATGGAATAAAGAAATTCGCAGAATCAAATGAGAATGAAAACATCCTTTCAGAACCTTTGGGACACAGAAAAAGCAGTGCTCAGAAGTCAATTTATAGTGATAAATGCACATATCCAAAAAGAAGAAAGGGCCAAAATCAAAACATTAATCCTACACCTGGAAGAAATAGAAAGAGGGCAGTAAAAGTAGCCCTTGGTCACCCGAAGAAAGCAAATAATAAAAATTAGAGCAGAATTAAATGAAATAGAGAATAGAAAAGCAATCGAAAGAGTTAACAATAGCAAAACCTGGTTCTTTGAAAAGGTTTTAAAAAATAATAAACCATTGGTCAAATGGACAGAAGAAAAACAGGAGAAGAAAATAACCCAAAGAAGAAATGAAATGGACAATATCACAACAGACCCAACTGAAATTATAAGAATCATAGCAGAATACTATGAAAAATTGCACTCTAACAAATTTGAAAACCTAGAGGAAATGAACAAATTTCTGGAAACATACTACCTACCTAAACTAACACGAACTGATGTAAAACAACTAAATAAACCTATAACAAAAGAAGAGATTGAAAAAGTAATCAAAAAAAAAAAAAAAAACTCCCAACAACAAAAAGCCCTGACCCTGAAGGCTTCACTGGAGAATTCTACCAAACTTTCAGAGAATTAACACCACTACTACTAAAGGTATTTCAGAGCATAGACAAGGATGGAATATCCCCAAATTCAATCTATGAAGTCAGCATTTGCCTGATACCAAAACAAGGTAAAGACAGCACAAAAAAGGAAAATTACAGACCAATATCCCTCATGAACTTAGACACAAAAATCCTCAACAAATTCTAGCCAATAGAAGTCAACAGCTTATCAAAAAAATAATTCACCATGACCAAGTGGAATTCATACCAGGTATGCAGGGATAGTTTGACATTAGAAAAACAATCAATGTAATCCATCACATAAATAAAACAAAAGACAAGAACCACATGATCTAGAATTGATGTAGAAAAGGCATTTACAAAGTCCAACACATATTCATGATAAAAACTCTCAGGAAAACAGGAATAGAAGGAAAATTCCTCAACATAATAAAGACAATTTATACAAAGTGAACAGCCAACATCATCCTAAATGGAGAGAGTCTGAAAGCATTCCAATTGAGAATGGGAACCAGACAAGGATGCCTTATTCAATATTGTGCTGGAGGTCCTAGCCAGAGCAATTAGGCTAGAAAAAGAAATAGTGTCCATATCGGTAAGGAAGAAGTAAAAGTATCTCTATTTGTAGATGATATGATCTTATACAGAGAAAACCCTAAAGAATCAACAAGAAAACTACTGGAACCAATAGAAGTTTTCAGCAAAGTATCAGGATACAAGATAAATGTACAAAAATCAGTTGGATTCCTCTACACCAGCGAAGAGAATGTCAAAAATGAAATCACCAAATCAATACCATTTACAATAGTCCCCAAGAAGATAAAATATTTGGGAATAAATCTAACCAGAGACATAAAAGACCTATACAAAGAAAACTACAAGACACTATTGCAAGTAACCAAAAGAGACTTACATAAGTGGAAAAACATACCTTGCTCAAGGATAGAAAGACTAAACATCGTGAAAATGTCTATCCTACCCAAAGCGATCTACAGATACAATGCAATTCCGATCCACGTTCCAGTGAAATTTTTTAATGAGATGGAGCTATAAATCACCAACTTCATATGGAAAAGGAAGAGGCCTCAGATAAATAAAGCATTGCCTAAGAAAAAGAACAAACACAAAATAATAAATGTTGGAGAGATTGTGGAGAGACTGGAACACTTATACACTGCTTGTGGGAATGTAAAACGGTACAACCACTTTGGAAATGGATTTGGTGCTTCCTTAAAAAGCTGTAAATAGAACTACCATACAATCTAGCAATCCTACTCCTTGGAATATATCCTAGAGAAATTAGAGCCCTCACATGAATAGATATATGTACACCCATGTTCACTGCAGAACTGTTTACAATAGCAAAAAGATGGAAACAACTAAGGTGCCCATCAAAGGATGAATGGATGAATTATGGTGTATTCATTCACACAATGGAATACTACCCAATGATAAAGAACAATAATGAATCCATGAAACACCTCATAACATGGATGAATCTGGAAGGCATTATGCAGAATGAAATTAGTCAATTGTAAAAAGGACAAATATTGTATGAGATCACTATTATAAGAACTCAAGGAAAGGTTTAAACACAGAAGAAAACATTCTTTGATGGTTACAAGGGTAGGGAGGGAGGGAGGGGGTATTCACTAACTAGATACAGACAAGAATTATTTTCTGCAATGGGAAGGACAACACACAATACAGGGAAAGTCAGTACAACTGGACTAAACCAAAAGCAAAGAAGTTTCCTGAATATGACCAAACACTTAGAGGGAGAGTAGCAAGGGCTGGGGTCTGGAGGCCATGGTTTCAGGGAACATCTAGGTCAATTGGCATAACAAAGTTTTTTAAGAAAATGTTTTGCATCCCACTTTGGTCAGTGGCATCTGGGGTCTTAAAAGCTAGCAAACAGCCACCTAAGATGTGTCAATTGGTCCCAACCCACCTGGAACAAAGGAGAAAGAAGAAAACGAAAGACACAAGGAAAATATTAGCCCAAGAGACAGAAAGGGCCACATAAGCCTGACAGTCCATCAGCCTGAGACCAGAAGAAGTAGATGGTGCCCAGCTACCACCAATGACCACCCTGACAAGGAACACAGCAGAGAGTCCCTGATGGAGCAGGAGAAAAGTGGGAAGCAGAACTCGAATTCTAGTAAAAAGACTAGACCTAATGCGCTGACTAAGACTTGAGGAACCCCAGAAGACATGACCCCTGGACTCTCTGTTAGCCCAAAACTAAAACCATTCCCAAAGCCAACTCTTCAGACAAAGCCTAGACTGAACCATAAGACATAAAATGATAGTGGTGAGGAGTGTGCTTCTTAGCTCAAGTAGATGCATGAGACTAAGTGGGGTGAGAAGACAGAGGGGGATAGGAGCTGGTTTAGTGGACACAGGGGATATAGGTGGAGGAGGAGTATCTTGTCGCATTATAGGGAAAGCAACTAGAGTCACATAACAATGTGTGTAAGTTTTTGTATGAGAGACTGATTTGAATTGTAAATTTTCACTTAAAGCACAATAATAATCATAAAAAGAAAAAAACCTACAGGAATTTCAACTAGAACTACCCTCTATACAGCTAGTTCCAAGCTTATGTGCCTGTATTTATTCATTTGTTTGTTTATGTATTGGGTCCTCTTGAATGATGCTGATCCCAAATTGCTACGATGCTAGCTTAGCTGTGACAACTAATTTGCAGAAATCCGGTTTTTAACCTAAAGTCTCTGGCTTCCCCTGGACTTGCATCACAGTTTCACAGCACGTCAGACCGTGCCTTGGCTCCGAGTTTACTGTTTTATTTGACTGCTACCATTCTGAAGGAATTTTTCAAGCTCAAACATCTGTTTATTGTTTGTATAATAAACAAATACTTGTTTATGTGCTAATGGAAGAGATCACAGTAAAACATGCAGGCCTCTCCTTTGCACTTTCTATCCCCTAATATATCACACATGTCACAGATTTATACAGCCTAAGTATGTGAACAAGTCTGAGTCAACATCACCTAAACCTACGTGTATTTGAGGCAACATTTCAACATAAGAACGTCAGGGGGCGTTCCATCCCATATAGACTCCTGAGGGAAAACAGTTTAAGCTGAAATAGCATGAGTAGACAACATGGTTATTCAGACAGCCCACTGAGAATTCTTGGTCTGGCCACAGCACAATCAGTCTTTTGGACTGTAAAAACATGGTCTCTGAGGTCGATTCTGAATCAAGTCTATGATCCCTTCTGGCTTTATTTACCTAAATCTTGCCTGTGCTGGAGTATACAGCTGACGGTATTCTTTATCCATGGGTCCATTTTAATGGGTGCTGGTATTTCTGTCCCTGTCCATTCTTATTCAATGTCATTGTCATCGATGAATTTGATCATACTTCTGCCTGAGGCGCTTTAAGCCAATTGGACATTTTTTTTTAATAATACAAAGCTGACAAATGAAGTGTTTAAAAATAGGATGGTGCTGATTCTGAGAATGTATCTGAAATAGAACGGTGTCAGTGGAGTTTTTTCATGCTCTCCTATGACCTTAAACACTCTGTATACATTAAGAGATACCATCCCTCATTTTTTTTTAATTATTCAAACATTTTTTTAGAATGACTATGTGAAAGACTCTATCATGGATGGAGGAGAAAGGTACATATATGAAGTAGTCCCAATCACTCATTTTCAACCTACTGAAACTTTTGCCATTCTTTAATCCCTACTTCTAGGAAGTCTCCCTTGATCATGACTATACTTAGTTTTTCCCTTTCCAAGTCATTCATAAATTAGTGTCGGTAATAATTATCTGGCATATCCATAGAATTCTCTTAATTCCCTCCTATACTGTTTGTGTAGTATGAGTTACCTATTGTATTGTTATTTAGCATCCCTATGAGAGTCCCATGTCCACCCTACCTTACCCATCATAAGTTCTCCATATGTAGCATCCATTTTGGCTTCTCTAGAATTGATGGCCGAGTCCCTGGATGGTACAAACAGTTAACACCCTAAGATGCTAACCAAAAGTTTGAAGATTCGAGTCCACCCAAAGACACCTCAGAAGAAAGGCCTGGCAATATACTTTTTTTAAAAAAAATCAACCATTGAAAACTGTATGGAGTATAGTCCTACTCTGACACATAAGGGGTTGCCATGAGTTGGGGTCAACTAGATGGCAACACAGTTCTGGTTTAGAAATGACAGTATAAATCAGAGACATAAGATTTTGTGTGCATTGACAATCTGGCCAAGCATTTGGTTTGTTTATTTAATTTTCTATATATTACTGGAAGTTAAACAACTTTGTTTAAATACTGGCTGGAAGCTTTCTACAAAACAGAAGTTCAGGGCCCATGTAAGAGTCCTTTATAATGCATCACTTGACCACTTCACTCTCTCCAAGGTTTCAAAATTGTATGATCTATTGTAAGAGATTTCACACTGGAGCAGTTCTACTCTGTCCTATAGGGTCACTATGAGTCGGAATTGACTTGAAGGCACTGGGTACTAGGTTATTGTAAGAGATTTAGCAGTTCCCCTTGCCTTTTACTGTACTTTCTGGCATTTGGTAAAAGCTCTTCTACATACATGTTAACTTAATTTTCAATGTTGCATCATAATATAATCTTACATAACTAAAGAAGACATTCAGGTGGCTAACAGACACATGAGGAAATGCTCATGATCACTAGCCATTAGAGAAATGCAAATCTAAACTACAATGAGATGCCATCTCATCCCAACATTACAGGCACAAATAAAAAAAACAGAAAATAACAAATGTTGGAGAAGTTGCTGGAGGATTGGAATTCTTACACACTACTGGTGGGAATTCAAAATGGTATAACCATTTTGGAAAACAATATGGTGCTTCCTTAAAAAGCTAGAATTAGAAATACCATATGATCCAGCAATCCCACAACTAAGAACATGCTCTAGAGACATAAAAGCCATCATTGGATAGACACACACAACTATGTTCACTGCAGCATTATTCACGATAGCAAAAAGATGGAAACAATCTAAGTGTCCATCAACAGATGAATGAATAAACGAACTATGGTACATACACACAAGGGAATACTATGCAACAATAAAGAAGAATGATGAATCTGCTAAACGTCTAACCATATGAATGAATCTGGAGGGCATAAACGCTGAGTGAAGTAAGTCAACACAAAAGAACAAGTACTATATGAGACCACTATTATAAAAACTCATGAAAAGGTTTACACACAGGAAGAAACAATCTTTGAAGGTTACTAGGGAGGAGAGGGGTGGGAGGGAAAAACACTAAATAGACAATAGATAAGTGGTTACTTTGGTGAAGGGTAAGACAGTACACAGTAGTGGGGAAGTCAGCACAACTTGACCAAGGCAAGGTCATGGAAGCTTCTTAGGCACAACCAAACTCCCTGAGGGACTGAATTACTGGGCTGAGGGCTGGGGGCAATGGCCTCCGGAGGGGGGGACATCTACCTCAATTGGCATAAACCCAGTAAAACCCAGTGCAGTTGAGTTGATTCCGACTCATAGCGACCCTATAGGACAGAGTAGAACTGCCCCATAGAGTTTCCAATGGAGTGCCTGGTGGATTCGAACTGCCAACCCTTTGGTTAGCAGCCGTAGCACTTAAGCACCACACCACCAGGGTTTCCCAAGTGGCATAACATAGTTTATAAAGAAAATATTCTACATCCTACTTTGGTGAATAGTATCTGGGATCTTAAAAGCTTGTGTGGCCATCTTATTCACTCCATTGTTCTCACCCTGTCTGTAGCAATGGAGAATGAAGACAACCAACGCAAGGGAAAGATTAATCCAAAGGACTAATGAACCACAACTACCACAGCCTCCATGTCTTAGTGATCTAGTGCTGCTACAACGGATATACCACAAGTGGATGGCTTTAACAAAGAGAAATTTGTTTTTTTCAGGGTAAAGTAGGCCAAAAGTCCAAATCCACGGTAGCAGCTCCAGGGGAAGTCAGTTTCTCTCAGTCGGCCTTCTCATCAATGTTCCCCCAGACTAGGAGCTTCTCCACACAAGGACCCCGGGTCCAAAGGATGTGCTCTGCTCCTGGCACTGCTCCTTTCTTGGTGGTATGAGGTCCCCCTGTCTCTCTGCTCACTTCTTTCTTTTATATCTCAAGAGATTGCCCCAAGATACAATCCAGTCTTATAGATTGAATCCTGCCTCACTAACACAATTGCTGCTCATCCTCCCTCATTAACATCATAGAGGCAGGGTTTACAACATATAGGAAAATCACACAATACTAGGAATCATGGCCCAACCACATTGATATACACATTTTTTGGGGGGACATAACTCAATCCATGATACTCCACCAGACTGAGTCCAGCAGAACTAGATGGTGGCTGGCTATAATCACCGACTGCTCTGACATGGATTACAATAGACAGTCCCAGACAGAGCTAGAGAAAAATGCAAAACAAAATTCAAATTCACAAAAAAAGACCAGACTTACTGGTCTGACAGAGACGAGAGAAATGTCTAGAGTAAAACTGGCCTGACAGAGGTGAGAGAAATGTCTAGAGTATGACCCCAGATATTCTTTTAACTCAATATTGAAGTCACTCCTGAGATTCACCCTTCTACCAAAGATTAGACAGGCCTATAAAACAAACAATATTACACATAGCTCAACCATGTATATGAGACTAAGTGGGCACACCAGCCCAGGGGCAAGGACAAGAAGACAGGAGAGGACAAGAAAGCTGGACAAATGGAAATGGGGGACCCAAAGTCGAGAGGGAGAGAGTGTTGACGCACTGCATGTTTGGCAACAAATGCCACAAAACAATATGTGAATTAATTGTTCAACGAGAAACTAATTCGCTCTGTAAACTTTCATCTAAAGCACAATATATAATCTTGTCAAGAAATTAAAAGCAGTCACCAGGTGTACAAATTTAAGTTAAAGGAGGTAGAGTATGATCTACCAACACAAATTATTTAACTAAGGTGCAAATCAGATAAGTAGTCACATCTGATATCCAGCAGTTTTTATTTATTTAGATAATAAATAAAGGCGTCATGACTTACTCATCTGCTTGGCCTGTGTCAAGTTTCTCTTGACACAAATGGAAAGGTGCACCCAAACTTCCAAATTGCTAACATCTGAAAATAAAACATGAGTATTAGACTCAAGAAATTACGTCACAATATTTACTACCCTGGCTCCTCAGTGATGCTCCAGACATGGGTATGAAAAACCACAACACAAACTAATTCTGGTAGAAAATAAAGTGCAGGAATTCCTGGCAGTTGCCCTTGCAAAATAGTCTCTTATTTATATGGTAACAGAAAACAACCAAGTAAAATACCTCCAATAATTATGCCATAAAACCTTCACTCCAGTGCCCACTTCTGTTTTTCCTGCTACTTCTAACTTTCAGCATCTTTTGAGAAATATTATATGAAACAACACAGTGCAGTGGAAAAAGCACTGGCTTTGTAGACTGGGGTTAAAAAAAAAAAAACGTGGTTTTGTATGGGACTTGCAGCTCTTTTCATCTCTATGTATTTATTTAACCCTCACAGGCTTATGTCTCCTCAAGTGTGAAAAATAACTACCTTGGAGGGGTGTTGTGAGTTATGTAGGTTGTTTGGCACAGAACAGAACCAAAAAACATAATAGATGCTCAGTAATGTTACTTCTTTATTGTTAATTTGATAATAAATATAATAATAGATATTCCTTCTCATCAATTCCTTTACCTTTCCTTTATCTATCTATCTATCTATCTATCATCTATCTATCTATCTATCTATCTATCTATCTATCTATCTATCTATCTATCTATCTATCTCTATCTATCTATCTATCTATCTATCTATCTATCATCTATTCATCTCTATTGATCGATCTATCTATCTACTTTTGGTCATTAGAATCTAACATATTAGAAGAACCCTAATTTGATTATAGATTATGGCATAATAGCCAGTCATATTCAGGTTAAAGAAAACTTTTTTTTTGAGTATTTCTCTTAATTGGCCAGGTGATGTAATTAAAACATGAATGATCATTGGTCTATGTAGGCAAAACCTCACTTACAAAGTCTATCGTAGGCAGTACTTCTTCATTTGTTACATTTATTTGCTCTCTGTCTTAGCCATCTAGGGCCACTATAACGGAGATACCACAAGTGGGTGGCTTTAACAAAAAGAAATTTATTTCTTCACAGTAAAGTAGGCTTAAACATCCAAATTTAGGGTGCAGCTCCAGTGGAAGGCTTTCTCTCTCTGTCAGCCTACTCATCAATCTTCTCCTGGACTAGGAGCTTCTCCACACAGGGACCCTGGATCTGCTCCCAGCACTGCTTTTTTGGTGGTAGGAGGTCCCCCGTCTCTCTGCTGGCTTCTTTCTTTTATATCTCAAGAGATTGCCTCAAGACAAAATCCAGTTTTGTAGATTGAGTCCTGCCTCACTAACACAACTGCTGCCCATTCTCTCTCATTAACATCATAGAGGCAGGATTTACAACATGTAGGAAAATCACACAATACCAGGAATCATGGCCCAGCCATATTGATACACACATTTGGGGGTGGGGGGGACATAATTCAGTCCATGACACTCTCCTACAGCCTACCCAGGTGCCCTGGAGAGGTAAAACTAGCAAGCAGTTAGCAGTCCCAGAAGTAGGATAAAAGACTGCATCAAAGATGGTCTCCTAACATTGGTTCTCTCAGCCCTGTACTTCTCCAACCAATAGACATTTGTTTCCCTGTGGAGATCACAAAATGCAGAACTGAAAATGAGGAATCAAAACAAGCGTATAGTGCCAAATCTATAAATGCACACCTATATTCGCATCGATCATTTCTTTTTTCCTTCTCTTATTTTAAGAGTTTTCCCAATTCCAGCCCAAAGCCATTCCTTCCACATGTGTTTTGAATTCTCTCTTACAGTATCCACATCTTTGCTTACGTTACCCAATTGGGAACGTGTGGGGACCCCTTATGACTACTGCCCCCAGAAGCTTGTAACTCTCACAGTAGGCTACACTTAACCTCCAGTAATTCATTACAATGATCTTTTAAGTGTTCCGACCAGTTTATGGCTCCAGTGGCTTCTCTGCTCCAGGTAGATCTGGATTGATGTACTTGACTTATTGTGCCCAACTCTCCATATTTCAGGGTGCTGGTTTGCCCTATAACCTTAGTTCTCTGCTGCATCCAAGAAAAGTCAATGTTTTTTCAGTTTTTCCAGCATTTTTTCTTGTTGTAATGACAAGAGTAGTGACTTTCAAGCCCGTAGCATATCAGAGCAGAAACTGAAAGTTCCTCCACTTGTGTTTTGAACTCTGTCTTTTCTGCTTTCTCAGGAACTTTACCCAGAGCCAGTAGTTGCCAACCTTGGCTATGCATTGGAATCACCTGATGGATTTAAAAATTACTGATTCCTGGTCTTCAGTCCCAGAAATTCTGAATAATTAGTTGGGAGTTGAGAACCATTGCTCTAATTATTATACATTTTCCAGATGAGAGTGATTTTTTTTTTGAAATATAAATTTGATCACATCAGTCTTCCTGCTTAAAACTCTTAAGTGGCTACACGTTGCTCTTAATAAGAGTTCTTATGTGGTCTATAAAATTCTAATACCATCTCCCTCACATCAATTTCTAATACTGGCCTTCTTTCATTCTCTCAGTTGTGCCATGCTCACTCTCACTGATTTCATTATTAAACAAATGTTATTGAATGCTTACTAGGGTCTTTTAAGCACTGAAGGAGGTATTGCGAACACAATGATGAACAAGACAAACCTTGTGCCTGTGCATATGAAGCTTACATTTTTGTTGCAGGGGAGATAGATACTACATAAACAAATACACTTTATTATAAGGGTTCAACCTAAAAATAAAACAGGGTAAACCAAAAAAACTCATGGCCCTTGAGTTGATTCTGATTTATAGCACCCCTATAGACAGTCAAACTGCCCCATAGGGCTTCTAAGGAGCAGTTGGTGGATTTGAACCACTGACCTTTTGGTTAGCAGCAGAGCCCTTAACCACTGGGCCAACAGGGCTCTGAAACAGGGAAAAGGAATAGAGAATGCTGGAGGTGGTGCCGCAATTTTAAATAGAAAGAACAGGAAAGGCCTCTCTGATGTGGTGACATTAAAGCATACATCTAAATGAATCTGGAAGAAAGCCACTCAAATGTTAGAAAAAGAGTGTTCAAATCAGAGGGAATAGCAGTGTGAAGGCCCAACAAGGAGACTCATGCAGCTACAGCAAAAGGAATGTGGTGTTAAGAGGTTGCATATGAGATCATAAAGAGCTTGTTAGGGAGGCCAAAGCACATAAGGATAGGCAATGGGAAGGATTTTAGATTTCATTCCGAGTAAGTTGGAAATGTCAACCTGTCAAAATGGTGTAGTGGGGTTGTCTGATGTCCTCTGATTTCACAAGGGGGGAAGGAGAGTTAAGATCAACAGCCTGAGACTGAGTTCTATGAGGTGAGAGTCAGACATACCTCTACCTTCCAATCTTTTTACCAATACTCACGCCAACTATCCCTCCCACGGCACTCTCTATTTTGCTGCCGGGTTCAATAATTTGTTGCAACGGCCACACAGAACTCACAGACAACACTCACAATTATGGAGTTTATTAGGGAAATAAGAGGTTATAATTCAGGTTCAGGAACACTCAGTATACAGTTCTTTAGTCAAGACAGCCTCTTTTCAGCTGACTTGGAAGCACACCTCTCTCTGGCCCTGCAGCATCTGCCCTGCTCAGCAAGTGTTGCAAATCTCTTTTAGCTTTGCTGTAGGTGCCTCGCATTTTATTTACATTATTTGCAAGCTACACAATTCCCTTGGTGGGCCACAAGTACCTCGTTTGCATAGTTCCACCCAGTCATTTGGTGGGAGTTACAAAGACTATGGTTAGAAAGTCCATATTAAGTAATTCACTGCATTGCACAGCCATTAAAGGATATGAGCAAAGCTAACTTACTTATATTAATGCTCTAACTTAGGTTTTTAAAATATTACTCTGGCTACTGTGTAGATAACAGGCTGCAAGACTGTAGCAAGGCAAGAAAAGGAGTTCAGTTAAGAACACATAATAATCCAGATGAAAACTGGCAAAGTAATTAGCCCGGTAGCAGAGGAAGTAGTACAAAGTAGTCAGAATTCTGGATATATTTTGAAGGTAAATCAGTCACAATTCTCAGATGCATTAATGAAGTTCGAGCGGAAAAAAAAAGTTACAAATTATTCTATGGTTTGGGTACTTAATTTTTACTAAAGGGAGAGGGTAGAAAAATGTTTTTTTCAGAGAAGACCAAGGTTCATATTTAGACAGAACAAGTTTGAAATGCCTAATAAACCTCCAAGGGGAAAATTTCAAGAAGATAGTGAGATTTATAATTCTGGAATTCAGGTGAGAGATCCAGTCTGGAGATAAAAAAGATTTTAGATAATATTTAAAGCCATGTGACTGAATGAGATGAACTTGGAAATGACTGCATTTAGAGAGCCAAAGAAGCACCAGATCTGAATGCTGATACTCTCCAAAATATTGTTGTAAGAATATGAGTTCGACAAAGGCAAGAATATTAAGAGGGAACAACTAGAGATATAAAAGTAGATCAAAGTTTGTTATGTCGTGGATGCCAGTTGAAGAAAATCAAGAGAGAGACAAGAAATATCAAGGTCAAATGCTGTACATAGATCAACTGATACGAGTACTGAGAAATTAATACTTCTATCAATGTGCAGTGTTAGTAGAGTAGATGGTACAAGAGCCTGATTAGGGTGCATTTTAAAAGAAAAGGAGTTGTTTCTGTTAATGGCAAAGCACACAGTGACTTGTAGGCAATGGAAAGAATTTTAATTCTAAAAATATTGGACTAACCCTTCCATAGATGATAATGACAAACTCCGGACAAAGTATATGCAAAGGTAAAAGGGAGCAACCTTTAATTAGAGATCGGAGGGAAGTGATCACTTGTAAGAGGAGAATTACACCAGTAAGATTTGCATTTAATGGCTTTCTCCTGAGTGAGGTGAAACTAAACGGAAATTTGGATCAAGAGGTGAAAATAACAATGTGCGAGTTAAAGAATTAACTGAATAAGGCTAAAGACTTTCTAAAAATTAAATCTCCAATTTTCTAAAAGACTATAAATTTCAAAAAGAGAGTGAAATTGAAAATATAATAGAAACTACTCAAAATTAAACACAGAGAGAAAAACAGTGAATAAAAATTAACCCAACAGCTGTGAATTGTGAGACAGCTTCAAGTAGCCAGATTTTTGTGTACAATGGGACCCAAAAAAAGAGGAGGAGGATTAGAAAAAGTATTTGAAGGCATATTTGCAGAAAATTGTCCAAATTTGAGGAAATTATAAACCTAAAATTCTTAACTTAATGAGCCTTAAACACAAGAAATATAACTGCACCAAGTCAGATCATAATCAAATTACCTAAAACTGGAATTTGAAGAAAAAAATCTTAAAAGAAGCCAGAGGGAAAAAGTCATATTAAGTACAAAAGAAACAAGATAAAGATGAGATCAGATTTCTTCTGAGCAAACATACAATTGAAAAGATAGTGGAACAACACCTTCAAATTATAGAATGGGTCGATCTGTAAACCAAGAGTTCTATACCAAGGGAAAATATCCTTCAAAAAAAGGTGGAATAAATATACACAACCTGAAAGAATCCATTGCCAGAGGACCTACACTACAGGAAATATTAAAAGAATTCCTTTATGCAGAAGGAAAATGATATCAGATAAATCCCTGGATCAGCACAAAGAAACGAAGAGTATTGACAATGGTAACTACACTGGTAAATATAAAACTTTTTTTTTTTTGTCATTATTTATATCTCTTTAAGAGATAAACAACTTTAAAGGAAAAATAATTACAATATATTTTAAAGTAGAAGTAAAATATATCAAAACAGTAGCATAAAGAATAGGAAAAGAGAAACAGAACTAAACTGAACTATATAGTTGTAAGGTTTATACTGTAGGTACTTTCAGGAGTTGTATGATGTCACATGAGCGTAGACTGGGACAAATTAAAAATGTATAAATCATGAAAGCACTTAACATATCAAAGATTTTAAACTAGTAAGTCAATAAAGAACCAAGGAATACCTGGGGTTATGACAAGGATGAAATCAACAAGGTCACGTATAAAATACAAGCATTACAGATACAAAATGAGCCAGATGTAGGGAAAAGGAACAAAGAACTGATGGCACCAATGGATAACAAATAGCAAGATAAAACCAACCCCTCCCCCCCCCGCCCCGAAAAAACCTGTTGCCTTCAAGTTGATTCTAACTCATAGCAACCCTACAGGACAGAGTAGAATTGCCACATAGAGTTTCCAAAGAGTGGCTGGTGGATTTGAACTGCTGACCTTTTGGTTAGCAGCCAAGCTCTCAAGTGCTGCACCACCAGCACTCCAAAACAGCAAGATAGTGGATTTAAATCCAATCATATTGATAATCACGTTAACTATTAATGGGCTTAAAAAAAAAGAAGAAAAAAACTGAAAACTGATAGAAGAAAAAAAATTAATTAAATGTTACAGGAAACCCATGTAAAATATAAACATACAAATAGATAAGTAAAAGAACAAAAACGAGATACCATGTAAATACTAATTAAAAGAAAATTGAGTGGTAAAGTTAATATCAAGGAAAGTAGCTTTTAGAGCAAAGATTATTATGAGGAATAAAGAGTGTCATTTCATGATGATGGAGTCAGTTCATCAAAAGGACATAACAATCCCAAATGTTTATGCGGCTAATACCCAAAACCATACCCACTGCTATTGAGTTGATTCCGACTCATAATGACCCTATAAGACAGAGTAGAACTGCTCTATAGGGTTTCCAAGATTGTAAATCTTTAGGGAAGCAGACAGCCATATTTTTCTCCTAAGGAGTGGCTGATAGATTCAAAAGACCAAATTTTGGTTAGCAGCTGTGCACTTTAACCACTGTACCACCAGAGCTCCTCAGAAATAATACAGCTTCAAAATATATGAAGCAAATATGAACTATCACCATCCTCTAAATGATCCTAACACATCTACATATTTTCCAATTAAAAATGTTAGATTATATTTTTTCATTATTACCATGATCAAAAAGACTAGACACTAATCATTACATAGAACTTGAAAGATAGGCAAATCCATAATTACAGCTGTAGATTTCAACATCCCTCTGAATAATCAAAGAACTAGTAGACAGAAAATTAGTACCAAGGAATACCTGGGGCTACTAACAAGCACTGTTTGCACAGTGGTTAACTGTTCAGCTGTTAACCAAAGGATCAGCAGTTTGAATCCACTAGTTGCTCCTTGGAAACCATATGGGCCAGTTCTACTCTGTCCTATAGTGTTGGTATGAGTCAGAATTGTCTCAACCGCAATGGGTTTGTTTGTTTAGTTTTTATCAACAAGGAAGAAATAGACATGGCCAAGATCTAATTTGAACTTTCAGCCTCTAGAACTGTGAGAAAATACATTCATGTCCTTTAAAGTCACTCATTTGTGATAGTTATGTTACAGCAATACTAGATAACTAATATAGAATTTGGCCCTGAGAAGAAGGTTGCTTCCGTGACATTTATCTGAAAATGTGGAAGGGGCTTTGGGATTGAGTAATGAGTAGAAGCTGAATGAATTTTGATGCTCTTCATAGTAAGAACCTAGATTTCCTTGAAAAGATTCTTGTTGAATTATGAAACTTATGGATGATTCTGACAAAGGATCAGAAATAATTGAGAGCTTTGGGGAAAGCTTCTATTGTCATGAACAGAATGTTGATAGAAATATGGACATTAATTGTGCTTCTGGTGAGGCTTTTGAAAGGAAATGATGAACATGTTATTGGACAGTGTAGAAGAGGTAATCCATGTTAGAAAGTGGCAAATAACTTGTCTGAATTATGTTTGAATGTTTTTTGGGAGGCAGAACTTTTAAGTAATAAGCTTGGATGTTTGGCAGAGGAGATTTCTCAACAAAATCTTAAAGGGGAGGCACGATTTTCCCTTGCTACTTACAGTAAAATGTTGGAGGAAAGAGATTTAAAAATGAACTGTGCAAAAAGAAACCAGAACGTAAAGATTTGGAAAATCCTATTTTAAAAACAAGAGAGCATGCACGTCCAAGGACTGACGCCAAAGCTGTGGTATCAAGGATACTAAGACTATAACTGATGTATGTAATCAACAACCTCAGCACATACCCTGTCAGCTTAGACAGAAAGTGACAGAGACAGAAAGAAATGAAGGGAAGTTGTCTGTTGCCTGGATTTCTACAGGCGGGAAATGAACCAATGGACCTACTTGGTTGCAAATATCTGTTGTCTGCTAAGAGAAGAGAGGGACCACCCTGGGAACAATTCACAGATGAGCAGAGCTGTTGGCAGAAGTGCAGACAACAAGGCTGTTGCTTCCTAGGTTTCAGAGGGTGGAACCACTGCCCTCCTAAACTGCAAATGGTGGGGCTGTCACCTAGGTTTCAAAGAATGATGTCTCTGTCACTTTGGTTATGAAGAATGGGGTTGATATTCCAGTGGGCCAAGAGAACGAGGCCGCTGTCTGAATCTGATGTGGGGTTAGAGCACTATACCAGCTGGTCAGGAGAATAGGGCTGTCAAGGGTGGAGGGGGTGGGTTTGCCATCCCAGTGGGCCTAGAAAGTGGGACTGACACTCCACCTAGAATCTGTACAGTCTGACCAATGCCTAGAGTGTGGAGGTCAGGGTCACTGCCCAGATGTGCTTGGAGAACAGAGGATTATTTTCAAGCCTTGAGAGCTAATGATATTTGCTCTGCCTGGCTTTGAATTGGCTTGGCATGAGTTACTCGTTCTTTCTTTCTGATTTCTACCATTTGGAATGGAAATGCTTATTTTATGCCTGGTTCACCACTGTACTTTTGAAGCAGATAACTTATATTCTAGGCTTCACAAATTCACAGATGGAATGGAATTTTGCACTAAGACAGAACACACCCAGAGTCTCACCCATACTTTATTTAGCTAATTCAGAAGATGAGTTTTTTTGTTTTTTTTTTTTTTTGGATGCTGAAATGGACTTAGTCTTCTGGGTATGATATGATAGGGTGAATGTGTTTTGCACTCAAAAAATACTCGAATTTGGAGGACCAAAGGTTGGAATGTTATGGATTGAATTGTGCTCCCCAAAAGTATGTGTTGAAATCCTAATCCCTATAAATAAAACTCTGCTTGAAAATAAGATTTTTTCTTTATTATGTAAATGAGACCACGCCAGTGTAGGATGGATCCTAAACCTAATCACTTCTAAGTTATGAAAAGAGCAGAATGAACATAGACATATACACAGTGGGGAGAGAGAAGCCATGTGAGATTTTTCTACGAGCCAAAGAATGCCAAAAAAATCAAGAAATTCCTGAGGCTATGACAAGAAAGAAATCAACAGGGCCAAAGCTCTGTTATGAGCTTTCAGCCTTCAGAATTGTAAGAAAATAAATATCTGTTCTTTAAAGCCACTCACTTTTGGTATTCATGTTACAGCAGCATTGAGTAACTAAGACAGTCAATTCTGTGGATAAATGGTAGTTCTTTTAAGAAACTATGCTGGAACAATTAGATATCCATATGCCAAAATAAACAAATAAATTCCTACCTAAACCTTGCATGATATGCAAAAATTAACTCAAAATGAATCATAAACCATAATATAAAATTTCTTAATTTATACAAGTATAATAATATCTAAATCTATGACATTAAAAAAAATCTTGGGACAAAATATTTGTGACCTTGAGTTTGGGAAATATTACTTATATAGAATACAAAAAAAAACTGTTAAAGAAAATATCAATACATTAGATTTAATCAAAACTAAGAACACCCACTCTTCAAAAGACACTCTTAGAAGAATGAAATGACAAGACACAGACTGAGAGAAAATATTTGAAAAGTCACATCTTTGTTAAAGGACTTTTATAAATGAGCACATACTCAAAGCAAAAACAACTCAAAAATACAAGAAAAAAAAACTGACAATTCACCAAGATGAGATACAGATGGCAAATAAACATATGACAAGATGATGAACATTATTAGTCATTAACCAAAAAAAACCCAAACCCAGTGCCATCGAGTTGATCCCGACTCATAGTGACCCTATAGGACAGAGCAGAACTGGCCCATAGAGTTTCCAAGGAGCACCTGGCGGATTCGAACTGCCGACCCTTTGGTTAGCAGCTGCAGCACTTAACCACTATGCCACCAGTGTTACATTGTAATTTTAATTTGCATGTCCCTAATGACTAACAAATAAATATTATTAAAAAAAAAAGAACATGCAAATTAAAATTACAATGTGATACCATTATATACCTATAAGAATGGCTAAAATTTTAAAAAATAAAGAAAGAAAGGGAGGGTAGGAGGGAAGAAGGGGGAAAAAAAAAGGAAGTTAGGGTAGGAGGGAGGCAGAGAGGGAGGCAAGAAGGAAGACAGACCATACCAAGTGTTGGCAAGGTTGTGGAGCAACCACCTTTCATATACTGCTGGTAGGACTGTAAAATGAAACAACTGCTTTGAAAAACAGTTCAATATTTCCTAAAAAAATTGAACGCATACCTACCATATGACCAGCCATTCCACCTCCATACAAAGACTCATATGGAAATGTTCTTAGCAGCTTTGTTTGTAATTGCCCAAAAGTGTTAACATATAATGGGTAATCAAACTCTAATACATTTTCACAGAAAACCTGGTGGTGTAGTGGTTAAGAGCTATGGCTTCTAACCAAAAAATTGGTAGTTCGAATCTACTAGGCGCTCCTTGAAAACCCTGTGGGGCAGTTCTACTCTGCCCTGTAGGGATGCTATGAGTCAGAATCTGCTCAATGGAAACGGGTCTGGTTTTTAATACATTCTTACCATGAAATCATACTCAGGAGTAACAAAGCACAAACCAGTGATACAGGCTACAGCATGAATAAAATAATTACTCTGAGTGAGAGAAGTCAAACAAACATAAAGAGTATGTACTGTAGATTCCCATTATATAAAATTCTAGAAAGTGAGAGAAAGTAGATCAATGGTTGCCTAGGGATGAGTGGGGCAGTCAGGGAGCGGGAAGGAGGAATTAAATGTGTCAAACCTATGAAAGTGTACACTTTAAATATATGCAGTTTATTGTATGTCATTAATATACCGATGAAACTATTAAAATTAATGGAAAGTAGACAATTACTTTTTTATTAAAATATATGCTTGACTGTTAAATTTTTAATTGATCTTCAGGAAAAAAAAAAATATTGTCAGCTACTGGGCAATGTCAGGGTCAAGACCTAATATTGGCTTCTTCCTACCTGCCTCTTTACCCCTGAAATGAGGGAAATTTACCCCACCACCAGGATAGAATGAAATTTTGGGAAACCCTCAACTCTGTGCTCTGTCCCTCAGTCCTAGAACAAGGTTTAGTTTAATGTATTTATTTAAATATGGGATCCAAAGTCAATCCATTTTTATCATCACCAATCACACAGACATTTTTCCCCTCATACTCTGAACTTTACTTTGTTGTTGTTAATTTTAGCTGCCATCTGGTTAGCCCCGGATTCATGTGGATCCCATATACAATAGGATTGGACCATTGTGATCCATAGGGTTTTTATTAGCTGATTTTTTTGTAAGTACATCACCATGTCTTCCTTTGTAGTCCGTCTTAGTTTGAAAACTCTGTTGAAACCTGTTCTGTGTGAAAGCAACATGCGAGCCTTCACTGACAGACGAGTGGTGGTTGCGCTTGAGGTCCATTGGCTGAGGATCTTGCATGGAAAGCAAGAATTCTACCACTGAACCACTGATGCCCCCTTCTCTGTTTATCCATCATAATAATTGTAAAAAATAAACTCCATAAAAAATAAACTTCCCTGCCCTACTACTGCTGAACCCCCAGGATCTGAAGTATGGCGGGCCATATGGCAGGAGGTCATTAAGTATTTATTGAATCAGTGTGTTACTTATAATATTTTAAATGCCTCTAAAGGAAGAAGTTGTCTGTTATTTATCTTAGAACCCCCTTGAGAATAAGTACTTAGTCTTGGTGTCATTTTGAGAATGTTGTATATATTTCGTGAGACACTGCAAATCAGTATTGATGCCTCTGTCTTTAAGATCTGGGATTTGGGGGTGTGGGATTAAGGGTATCCGATATAAAAGTAATGAGGTTAAGTATGAACCCTGTAGGCCTGAATTCGAATTATTAGAATGAACTCACAATATATTTTATCTTTATAAAAAGTATTTCCTAATTGTGTTCACTAAAAAGGCCTAGAAACAAACAAAAAAAATTCACTAGGAAAAAGTATTCCTAGTGTCTAGACTGTGGTCTCCAAAGATTCTCAAAAAATGGCTGATTCCAGGTATACAATGAACCTGGAATACCTTATAAAACCAGAAATTAAAGAAGTTATCAAAAACTACTAGAGTCACGTCAAAGCACCTCAGGAGCCAACATAAGGTAATTTCCACCGGCAGTGGTGACGTAATTTGGTCATCATTAAGGGTAATAACTGCAATGCATTGAAACATAAACTGTGTTTCAATCTATGAGTTCAAAAGGAAACTAAGAAAAGCTCTCGTTTGTCACCTTGGAGGTTGCTAGGGAATAACTCATTTTTTTTTATTAAAGACAGGACAATAAAAGGAAGCCTAATATTTATGCTGCCTTTTCTATATTAACTAAGCCTTAGCACAATTTTCCAACAAATAGTAGCCTAGGCAATCATCGCCAACAGCTGCTATCATCACGAATAGAGAGATAACCAGAAATTATGTTTTCCTGATGGAAATATGTCATATCACCTACGAATTATTGCTACAAAAAAAACAAAACAAAACTTGAGTCTAAGTCTAATTAATCCTGCAGACCTAACTACCAATTTACTGGAAAGACAAGGGACAGGAGTACATGTTAAACTTTACTTTTCAAATAAACTTTAGGAAGGACAAACTATCCAGGTTTTTTGCCACCAATAACCTGCAAGAAAAAAAAAAAGAGGAGAAAATCATAAATTAAAACATTTTTAAGACACATATCAAGCAAGCACAATAAAAGGACATTGTATACATCCCATTTCAAATGAACTGTAAAAAAATGATAAGACAGCCAGGGAAATTTAGACAGTGATAAATATTTGGAGGTAGTAAATTCTTAATTGTTTTCATGTGCGATTAGGGTGATAAGGTTATTCTTTTTTTCTTTTTTTATGTCCTTATCTTTTAGAATTCTGGAAATATGTGTAGGTTAAATAATATAATATGGGGTCTGATAATTGCTTCAAAATAAAATAAAGCAATATGGGATGTATAGTTGAAACAAGATTGGCCACAAACTGGTAATTGTTAAAGTTTGATGATGGGCCTATGGGGTTTATTTTACTATTCTCTCGAATATTTTTTATAATATGTTTTAATTTTGTAATACAAATTAATACAAGAGGGAGATAAATCGAAATCCAACTTTTAAAGCAAACGAATTAGAAAATGGAGATTATACTTCCATAATATATTCACTAGTAACTGTTAAAAAAACAAATTTCCTCAATACATTTTTGTGTAATAGATGCTTATAAATCATTCAATATTAGACTCGAGGCATGGGTACAAGGACAAACAAATATGAATGATGGGAGCCTACACCAATTGGAAATTGAACATAAATGAAGTGTAACTGCCTCTAAAATGATAATTCTAGTTTACTGTAAAGTAGGATTGGATTAACAAACACCACCTCAGGATCAGAACTATTTTGCAAAGCAAAGTACACTGGCAAACAAATATGTGAAAGATGTTTACCCTTTAGGAAAAGACAGGCATAGGTAATTGCAACCAAGCTCTAAGCCTGTTCGTAAACAGTGATACTAAATTTTCACCGCTTCTCAGATTGTGGTCTAAATATTTGACATCTTTAATGTCTTTCAAAGACATTAAATGTTGCAGGCTTGTGAGAAAGGTCATATATCATTTCTGATTTGTTGCCGACATTGCTGGCAAATACGCATTTGTGTGCAACTATCTTCAATAAACTGCTGGCTTTCTTGTTTTTTTTTTATATGGCTTCCCCCACTTTGAATAATTTATTATCCCCCAAATTATTGGCAACACTTCTGAAAGATGTGAGTGGAAAGGGATTCTCATATATCATGTTAAAAAATAAGTCAGAGAAAGCTCTAAATCAGTATGTTATTTTAAACAGCTGCTACTCATTAGGAAGAAAACTTAGGAACCCAAAGTGAAAACACCTCCCCATATCTAGTCAGTGAAGCAAAGACGAGCCATGGAAACTGGCCTGCTGTCCGTCATCGCTGTGCTCTGCGTGGATCCTGAGCTCTGAGAGCTAAGCCAGGTTGCCTCCTAGGTCTTATTATTGTTATTATTATTTTTAATCATATAAAGGGAGTAAAAACAATCAAATTCAACTGTCACATCTCCCAGACAGAGAAATACCCCACTCATTATCGACGTTGTGTATAGAGCTTTCTGAATGCTGTGAACCGGGGGTCTCATCATAACTGGCCCCTAATTAGATCAAGAGGGATCCCTGGATGGCCCAAACGATTAAGTGTTCAGCTACTAACTGAAAGATTGGCAGTTCAAACCCACCCAGAGACACCTCAGAAGAAAGCCCAGACAATCTGC